>NW_028318456.1:0-188027 GCF_062004578.1 Staurois parvus
CCCGCGTTTTTCTGTGCTTACATTTTGCCCCAAAAAATGTCCAATAACGCCGGTTTCCGGCGTTTTTCGGCATTAGAGAATTTTTACAGCTAAAAAACTCCTCTAGGACCACACTAGTTCTGGGTATTTTTTCCAGCCACAAAATGCTGATTCCAGTCTATGTGTGGATGGACACATAGGATAACATGCTGGGGGGTTTAGTGGCTGTAGAAAAAACATCAAAAGCCAAAAACAGCCGCTGTAAAAACGTCCCGTGTGCATGAGGACTTCGGAGGATGAATTCAGCCACTGGCCTATGTAAACAGTGAATCCAGGACCAGAGGACAACCAGGACCAGAGGACAACCAGGACCAGAGGACACCCACGGCAAGGGGACACCAAGGACCAGAGGACAACCAGGACCAGAGGACACCCAGGAGCAGAGGACAGCCAGGAGCAGAGGACAGCCAGGAGCAGAGGACAACCAGGACCAGAGGACAACCACGGCAAGAGGACACCAAGGACCAGAGGACACCCAGGACCAGAGGACACTCAGGAGCAGAGGACACTTAGGAGCAGAGGACAGCCAGGACCAGAGGACAACCAGGACCAGAGGACAACCACGGCAAGAGGACACCAAGGACCAGAGGACAACCAGGACCAGAAGACACCCAGGACCATAGGACAACCAGGACCTGTTCAATAAGTACTGTCTATGTGTAAACTTTAATTTATGGGAAGTGTTACCAACATGACAGGTTCCCTTTAAACTGCACAAGTGTGAATGAGCCCTGAGGCAGAGGGACCCATCCTGATCCTCAGCATACATCTGGCTGGACGGCTCCTCCCGTCGGCAGGAAGACTGCGCTGCCATAATGTGGCTTCTGTGCTATATTTATCTCGGGCTCAATTAATTTAATATACGTTTATTAGCTTCCCAAATCAGAGCCAGCTGATGAGCGTCACATGCGCTGTGTGTGCGATGCAGGAGGATCCGATTAGGGGCCAGCTGACGGGCCCCGCACACAAAACTTCTAGGGACATTTTATGTGTCTGGAATCAGAGCGACAGAGATGTGTAATTAGGGGAAGATTCTCCATTTGACCTGTGAGCCGAGGGTAAAGGGCTAGTTTACGCATGCATCAGCCCTCTGCAGAGCGATCTGCAGTGGATCGCTTAACAGAGGACATTTGGCGGGTGTTGAGGAGGTGAAATGACATCTCCTCGCCTCCTGTTTTAACCCCTAAAACACCGCACCGCCACGTGATTGCAGGGTGGCTGCGACGTGGCCCCATCCGCTTGAATGGGTCACATTCGGCAGGCAGAAATGTGTTTTTCTATTTGATCATTTCTACTAAAGTGTATATTTTTGTACTCCTAGTTTATTTTTTGTTGTTGTGTCTTATTCTGGGTACCTTGTAACCACTTGCCCTCCAGAGGATTTACCCCCCCCCCCCCTTTCCTGACCACGCCATTTTTTGCGCTTTAGTTGCGCGGTCATGCAACGCTGCACCCAAATGTCATTTATATCCATTTCCCCCCCACAAATAGAGCTTTCTTTCTGTGGTATTCGATCACCTGTGCGGTTTTTATTTTTTGCGTGATAAACAAAAAAAGACCGACAATTGTGAGGGAAAAACAATATTTTTGACTTTTTGATATTAAATATGTCCAGTAAAAAATTTTAAAAATCGAATTTTATCCTAAATTTAGGCTAAAATGTATTCTGCTCCATGTCTTTGCTAAAAAAAAAATCCCAATACGTGTAAATTAATTGGTTTACGTGAAAGTTATAGCGTTTACAAATGGCGGTATAGATACTGGGATTTTTTTTTTTTTCCGCGATCAGTGACTTATAGAGGGACTGCGGCGGGCATTCTGACACTGGGGGGGAACTGACTTGGTGTCACTGACATCCCCAGTGACACCAATACAGTGAGCAGTGCGAATAAAAAGAACTGACACTGTACTAATGGCACTGGGCAGGAAGGGGTTAACGTGAGGGGCGATCAAAGGGTTAACTGTGTGCTGTTTTACTATGGGGGCTGTGTGTTTCTCTGTAAGCACACTGCTTTGTATAGCTCCGCTATACAAAGCAGTGTGCAGGAGCTGACAGGGGAGAGATCTATGTGGTTTATACACAGGTCTCTTCCTCGTCAGAGATACTTGGTGATCACTGGGTGCCGGCGAGAAATCATTGGCTGGGACCTGGTGATTGACAGTTGAGGCCATGAATGGCCTAACTGGAATTGCAAAATTGCGTATATATACACGTGATTTTGCACAGCCCTGCAGCAGTGTTTCTGCTATAGGGCAGCGCAGAAGTGGGTAAAGAATACTCCCACTTTTGTTGAGCAGAAACACCCTCTGAGAGGGATTTTAACAAACTTTGTTGCAGATTCCTACCTTCTGTTACTCTGAAGAAATAGCTGTTTGTTTGTCTGTGTCCATGTGCAGAGTGAATGGGAGTGATTTTATCTACTTGTGGACCAGTGATGTACCTATATGTCACTGGACTTTAAAGTGTTCCTAAACCCAGGACCCTGCATTCACTATATCTGGTCTCCCAGGACCCTGCATTCACTATATCTGGTCTCCCCGAACCCTGCATTCACTATATCTGATCTCCCAGGATCCTGCATTCACTAAATCTGGTCTCCCAGGACCCTGCGTTCACTATATCTGGTCTCCCGGAACCCGCATTCACTATATCTGATCTCCCCGGACCCCGCATTCACTATATCTGGTCTCCCCGGACTCTGCATTCACTATATCTGGTCTCCCAGAACCACACATTCACTATATCTGATCTCCCCGGACCATGCATTCACTATATCTGGTCTCCCCGGACTCTGCATTCACTATATCTGGTCTCCCAGGACCCTGCATTACTATATCTGGTCACCCAGGACCCCGCATTCACTATATCTGGTCTCCCCGGATCCTGCATTCACTATATCTGGTCTCCCAGGAGCCCGCATTCACTATATCTGGTCTCCCAGGATCCTGCATTCACTATATCTGGTCTCCCAGGACCCCGCATTCACTATATCTGATCTCCCAGGACCCCGCATTCACTATATCTGATCTCCCCGGACCCTGCATTCACTATATCTGGTCTCCCAGGACCTTGCATTCACTATATCTGGTCTCCCAGGACCCTGCATTCACTATATCTGGTCTCCCCGGACCATGCATTCACTATATCTGGTCTCCCAGGACCCCGCATTCACTATATCTGGTCTCCCAGGACCCCGCATTCACTATATCTGGTCTCCCAGGACCCCGCATTCACTATATCTGGTCTCCCAGGACCCCGCATTCACTATATCTGGTCTCCCAGGACCCCGCATTCACTATATCTGGTCTCCCTGGACCCCGCATTCACTATATCTGGTCTCCCAGGACCCCGCATTCACTATATCTGGTCTCCCAGGACCCTGCATTCACTATATCTGGTCTCCCAGGACCCCGCATTCTCTATATCTGATCTCCCAGGACCCTGCATTCACTATATGTGGTCTCCCAGGACCCTGCATTCACTATATCTGATCTCCCAGGACCCTGCATTCACTATATGTGGTCTCCCCGGACCCCGCATTCACTATATCTGATCTCCCAGGACCCTGCATTCACTATATGTGGTCTTCCAGGACCCCGCATTCACTATATCTGGTCTCCCCGGACCCTGCATTCACTATATCTGGTCTCCCAGGAACCTGCATTCACTATATGTGGTCTCCCAGGACCCCGCATTCACTATATCTGATCTCCCAGGACCCCGCATTCACTATATCTAGTCTCCCAGGACCCTGCATTCACTATATCTGGTCTCCCAGGACCCTGCATTCACTATATCTGATCTCCCAGGACCCTACATTCACTATATCTGGTCTCCCAGGACCCTGCATTCACTATATCTGGTCTCCCAGGACCCCGCATTCACTATATCTGATCTCCCAGGACCCTGCATTCACTATATCTGATCTCCCAGGACCCTGCATTCACTATATCCGGTCTCCCACAGTACACACAACATGGAAATGCAATTATTTTTGTAAATATAAACTGATAAACACATTTTCTCATCAGCAGTACATAGCAGTCTTGTGTCTTCTATCGGTGTCCAGCAGAACACTGGTTAAAGCTTGTAGGAGGAGAATTATTTCTGCTCTAGGAGGATGCAGAATCCCTGACCTCTGACTGAACAGTGCTGATTGGCCCTGTGCTGATCACATGCACTCTCCCAAGAAAAAAATAAAAAAAAACTTCTCTAGCAACACACACTAAACTGAGCATGTGAAGAGTGACTCCACATGATATGTCTTATCAGGAGCTTAGAGGGGGGCACTGGAAGAAGGGGAGGATCAGAGAAGACAGGATCAAACAGTGTTTTTACACAATGCGGAGGATTAACCCCTTAAGTTCCACAGTGAGTATAACAAGCATGCTTTACTGCATCTACAGACTGATTGTTCTGTTGTGGGTTTAGTAACACTTTAAGTGGTTATACTGGAGGGATGCCTGCAGGCACAAGAGTGGAGTTCCCCTTTAAGGGGAGCCTTGCATCAAGTGAGCGGCCTTACCAGAGCCAATGAGCTTCTTGTATTAGGAGGTTTGCTCTGTTTTATTCTAAAGTCCCAGCGCTTTTCAGATATGTGATTTTAAAATGTTATTAAAGTATAACTAAATGCAAAACTTTATTTTTTGTTTTAGTTTTTGGATAGAGTGGAGAAGTATTAGAACCCCTGTCAGTTGTTACTGCTGTCTGTGCACCGTTAGGGAGTCTCATCCTCTCTACTTGTCCTGACTGCCTTTATCACCAAACGTAAAAGAAAATCCCAAATTTTAGGTTGACATCAGAACAGGAATAGAGGGGAAATCTTTAAATGGGGACACTAGTTCAGGTGACACACTGGGATTTCCTCATGTTGGAGAGATTTGCTCTCACTTCCTGTTTGGCTATGGGACTGAAATGAAGGGAAATCTCCCCAATGAGACACAGATGGCAAAAAAAAAAAACTGGGGTTACCTACTCTATCCAGAAGGAAACAATATTTTGGTTCTACTTCAAAGTGTTACTAAGCCCAAAACAGCACAATCAGTCTGTATATGCAGTAAAGCATACTTGTTATACTCACTGTGGTTAATCCTCTGCATTGTGTAAAAAGGCTGTTTGATCCTGACTTCTCTGATACTCCCCTTCTTTTACTGTTATATACTGCTGATGAGAAAAGGTATTTAGCAGTTTATAGTTACTAAAATAATTGCATTTACGAGCTCTGTGTCAGATATAGTGAATGCAGGGTCCTGGGAGACCAGATATAGTGAATGCAGGGTCCTGGGAGACCAGATATAGTGAATGCAGGGTCCGGGGAGATCAGATATAGTGAATGCGGGGTCCTGGGAGACCAGATATAGTGAATGCGGGGTCCTGGGAGACCAGATATAGTGAATGCAGGGTCCTGGGAGATCAGATATAGTGAATGCAGGGTCCTGGGAGACCAGATATAGTGAATGCGGGGTCCTGGGAGATCAGATATAAAGAATGCAGGGTCCGGGGAGACCAGATATAGTGAATGCGGGGTCCTGGGAGACCGGATATAGTGAATGCAGGGTCCTGGGAGACCAGATATAGTGAATGCAGGCTCCTGGGGGACCAGATATAGTGAATGCAGGGTCCTGGGAAATCAGATATAGCGAATGCAGGATCCTGGGAGACCAGATATAGTGAATGAAGTGTCCTGGGAGATCAGATATAATGAATGAAGTGTCCTGGGAGACCAAATATAGTGAATGAAGTAAAAATAGGTATAAGTGAGCGCTAAAGGTAATGAAGCTGCTGAACACAAAAGGTACCAAAAACAACCTCCAAAGATTCACATATAAAAAGGCCTTTCCTGTAGCGGCACCTCGAGAAGACGTAGCAGGCTCTCTGGTGAGCTCCCAACTACCTGCAAAGTAAAGAGCAATAGGGGACAGAGCCATGCATGACAGCTGAGGGTCTACATCGTAGAGATTGACCAGATCTTGCCTTTGATGAGTCCTGGAGTCATACCTTGAGAGGGGTTATCTCTTACATGCGCATATTGGTTGTGCATCTGGTGAGTGCACAATCTTTTACCAGTTTTGGATATCACCATACATCACCTTTTTTGGCTATCACCGTGTGTCAACAGAGATCCATTTGATCCTTCACCTCACCCTACTCACTGGGAGATTGTGAACTATATATTTGTGTGTCAATTGAGATTATAAGGGGCAGCATAATAATCACACCCTGCCTGCATTTTTGCAGTGATATACTCTTGCACTTTGATATTTTGCATGTTTTAATATATAAGCGCTGCACCTTTTTATATGTAGTGAATGAAGGGTCCTGGGAGGCCAAATATAGTGAATGATGGGTCCTTGGAGGCCAAATATAGTGAATGCAGGATCCTGGGAGACCAGATATAGTGAAGGCATGGTCCGGGGAGACCAGATATAGTGAATGCAGGGTCCGGGGAGACCAGATATAGTGAATGCAGGGTCCAGGGAGATCAGATATAGTGAATGCGGGGTCCTGGAGACCAAATATAGCGAATGCGGGGTCCTGGAGACCAAATATAGCGAATGCGGGGTCCAGGGAGATCAGATATAGCGAATGCGGGGTTCTGGAGACCAAATATAGCAAATGCGGGGTCCTGGAGACCAAATATAGCGAATGCGGGGTCCGGGGAGACCAAATATAGTGAATGCAGGGTCCGGGGAGACCAAATATAGTGAATGCAGGGTCCGGGGAGACCAAATATAGAGAATGCAGGGTCCGGGGAGACCAAATTTAGTGAATGCAGAGTACTGGGAGACCAGATATAGTGAATGCAGAGTCCTGGGAGACCAGATATAGTGAATGCAGAGTCCTGGGAGACCAGATATAGTGAATGCATAGTCATGGGAGACCAGATATAGAGAATTCAGGGTCCTATGAGATCAGATATAGAGAATGCGGGGTCCTGAGAGACCAGATATAGTGAATGCAGGGTCCGGGGAGACCAGCTATAGAGAATGCGGGATCCTGGGAGACCAGATATAGTGAATGCAGGGTCCTGGGAGACCGGATATAGTGAATGCAGGGTCCGGGGAGATCAGATATAGAGAATGCGGGGTCCTGGGAGACCAGATATAATGAATGCAGGGTCCTGGGAGATCAGCTATAGTGAATGCAGGGTCTGGGGAGACCAGATATAGTGAATGCAGGATTTGGGGAGAGCAGATATAGTGAATGCGGGGTCCTGGGAGACCAGATATAGTGAATGCAGGGTCCAGGGAGACCAGATATAGTGAATGCGGGGTCCTGGGAGACCAGATATAGTGAATGCGGGGTCTGGGGAGACCAGATAGTGTGAATACGGGGTCCTGGGAGATCAGATATAGTGAATGCCGGGTCCTGGGAGACCAGATATAGTGAATACGGGGTCCTGGGAGATCAGATATAGAGAATGCGGGGTCCTGGGAGACCAGATATAGTGAATGCAGGGTCCTGGGAGACCAGATATAGTGAATGCAGGGTCCTGGGAGACCAGATATAGTGAATGCAGGGTCCAGGGAGACCAGATATAGTGAATGCAGGGTCCTGGGAAGACCAGATATAGTGAATGCAGGGTCCGAGGAGACCAGATATAGTGAATGCAGGGTCCTGGGAGACCAGATATAGTGAATGCGGGGTCCTGGGAGACCAGATATAGTGAATGCAGGGTCCGGGGAGACCAGATATAGTGAATGCGGGGTCCTGGGCTTAGTAACACCAACTTCCTGGGCAGATGATTGGCCTCAGAACGGAAAGTAAAGAGGAATATTCATTTTGGGTGTCACATGATATTGCATATGTGTGAAGAATGGGGAAAAATGACAAGGCCGGGTCTTTATACATCCTCCCCCGGCATTCTGCTTGCGGCTGATTGAAGCTCGGTTACCTGTCAAGACGTGATTGCAGTATGTGAAGTCTCTCCTCTCTCAGGCTGCCCCCAAACAGCTCCCCGATTCCTGGGACCAGCAGATCCACTGCAGACACCTGGAGAACAGAGAACGAGACATCTTATAGGTAAAGGGTTCCATCACACCTGAGTGACTTAAAGGGTTAAATGATGCTGTTGTTGTGAACTTCAGGCCTTGTAGTACCGGGGTTCTGGGCTCCAAGCAAAAGGCGCAGCGCGACTCGCACATGCGCAGTAGGAAATCCGCTACTTAGATTAAAAGTCAGCAGCTACAGTATTTATAGCTGCTGACTTTTAATCTTGTTGGCTTTTCACCCGGTGACTTGGTCAGTAACACACCTCCTGTATTAGAGTGCCCCCACTCTGGATGAAGGAGCACAGGGGGCACAGCAGACAGCAGGACTGTCAGTCTGGGGGGAGGGTTAGATGTACTAGCAGATTTAAATACACTAATAAATGGAAGCCAGCCAAACTCCAGCTCACACTTTATAATCGGTTATAGAAAACATTTTTTTGTTTCCTTTTGGGATAAAGATTTTTAAAAGGTAAATAAAAGCTGATCATTGTAATGACACCTGCCAGTGTTCGGTGGTTTGTCTCATCCATGTAAATGATACATTCTAGTGATGCACAGATATATCGGCGCCCAAGATTTACCGGCTGAAAAGAGTGTTAGCGGCATTTTGGCAATAGGAAAGAAGTAGCTGATAATGGCCGCCGAAAACATGCAATTTTTCCTGAGATTTTACCACTTTTAGGGCCGGTTCACACTGCATGCGTTTCAGTTGCTTTTTTTCTGCATCCAAAACGCACAGAAAGTAGGTGATATGGTTGTTAATGTCATAGTTCACATCCGTGCAGGGGCGGACTGACCATTCGAGCTCTCGGGCACTGCCCAAGGGCCCAGGGTCAGTAGGGGGCCCCATGAAATGACCCTGGTACGTTTAATAGGCTTTTTTGGGTGTGCTTTGAGTGTGGGCAAGGACACAGGGGCCCCATGTTCCCCTACAGACCGGGGGCCCCATGAGTTGTCAGTCCGCCCCTGCATCAGTGCTTGCAGATCCAGTGCATTCCGGTTGCAGGAAAAAAGTAGAAAAGGCTGCATTTTTCTGCACAGAACTGTACTGGAATACGGTAAAACGTATAAAAAATGCACATGTCCCTATTTAAATTGAAGAAAAAGAGGGGGAAAAAAATTAACTGAAATGCATTAAAAAAACGCAATGGAAAGCATCAAAACTGCACCGGAACTTGTCAAAAACGCACATGCAAAAAACGCATCCGGAACGCATCTGAACGGCGTTTCTATAGTGTGGACCGGCCCTTTTCTGCATCCAAAACGCACAGCAAGTAGGTGATATGGCTGTCAGTGTCATAGCTCACATCAGTGCTTGCAGTTCCAATGCGCTCCGGTTGCAAAAAAAAAAAAAGTAGAAAAGGCTGCATTTTTTCTGCACAGAACTGTACTGGAACGTGGTAAAACGCATAAAAAATGCACCAGAACGCACCAAAACGCACATGTCCCTATTTAAATTGAAGAAAAAGAGGGGGGAAAAATTAACTGAAATGTATTTAAAAACCGCAATGGAAAGCATCAAAACTGCACCGGAACTTGTCAAAAACGCGCACGAAAAAAACGCAACCAGAATGCATCAGGGCCAGGTTCACACTACATGCTTTTCAGTTGCTTTTTTTCTGCATCCAAAACACACAGAAAGTAGGTGATATGGCTGTCAGTGTCATAGTTCACATCAGTGCTTGCAGTTCCAGTGCGTTCCGGTTGCAAAAAAAAAAAAAAAGTAGAAAAGGCTGCATTTTTTTTGCACAGAACTGTACTGGAACGTGGTAAAACGCATCAAACGCGCACATGTCCCTATTTAAATTGAAGAAAAAATTAACTGGAATGCATAAAAAACGCATCAGAAAACGCACCGGGACACACCAAAAACGCGCATGCAAAAACACATTTGGAAGGCATCTGAACTGCGTTTATATAGTGTGAACCGGCCCTTAGGGTGCATTTTTCATAGGTCATGTGAGTAAAAAAAACCCAGCCTCAAAACGCAACACGTGTGCATTTTTGTTGGGTTTTCAATGCATTTCAAGCCTGGTTCAAACCAATGCAATTTGCGTTTTGTCCGTTATGCATTTTTGCATGCGTGGTTTTGATGCGCTTTTTTGATTTTTTTTTTTTTTTTGCTAACTTGTTGCTGGTCAGATTCAAAATGCATCAAAAATGCAACACCTGCAATTTTGGTACATTTTTAATACATTTCAGGCCTGGTTCACACCAATGCTGTTTGCGTTTTGCGTGCAGGATTTTGACATGTTTTCCGTGAAGTTTTTTTTAAGTGTTTTGCATTTTTAATTTGTTAATTAACCACCTCCCGTCTGGCCATTTTATATAAACGGCCGGACGGTGGCAGTGCAGGGTCGGGTGACCGTTTATTTATTGGTGGTATTTAATCGTCGCTGGATGCTTTACTTTTTGCGCTATAAACAAAAAAAGTGCAAAAAATTTGAAAAAAAAACAAAACGTTTCTTTGTTTCTATTATAAAATTTTTCAAACAGGTAATTTTTCTCCTTCACTGATGTGCGTTGATGAGGCAGCACTGATGGGCACTGATAGGCGGCACTGATAGGCAGCACTAATGAGGTATCACTGATAGGCGGCACTGATAGGCAGCACTAATGAGGTATCACGGATAGGCGGCACTGATAGGCAGCACTAATGAGGTATCACGGATAGGCGGCACTGATAGGCAGCACTAATGAGGTATCACGGATAGGCGGCACTGATAGGCAGCACTAATGAGGTGTTACTGATAGGCAGCACTAATGAGGTATCACAGATAGGCGGCACTGAAGGCAGCACTAATGAGGTATCACTGATAGGCGGCACTGATAGGCAGCACTAATGAGGTGTTACTGATAGGCAGCACTAATGAGGTATCACTGATAGGCAGCACTGATAGGCAGCACTAATGAGGTGTTACTGATAGGCAGCACTAATGAGGTATCACTGATAGGCGGCACTGATAGGCAGCACTAATGAGGTGTTACTGATAGGCAGCACTAATGAGGTATCACAGATAGGCGGCACTGAAGGCAGCACTAATGAGGTATCACGGATAGGTGGCACTGATAGGCAGCACTAATGAGGTATCACAGATAGGCGGCACTGATGATGGGTACTGATAGACAGCACTGATAGGTGGCACTGACTGGTGCAACCGCTGGGCACTGACTGGTGGCAATGACTGGCGGCAGTGGTGGGTGGCATTGATGGGCACAGGTGGGCTGCACTGGTGGGCTGCACTGCTGGGCACTGATCATCAGTGCCCTGATGATCGGTGCCGATCCCTGCTCTGACAACTGCCGGTTCTTGGCAGTACTTTCCTCAGCCTCTGACAGCGTGAGGAAAGTGCAGCCGAGAACCGGCAATTGCATTTCCCGGTGATCAGCGTGTCATTGGACACGGCTGATCACGTGGTAAAAGGCCGCTGTAATTGGAAGTTTACCACATCACGTGATCAGCTGTGTCCGTAGGACAATGTGATCACGGAGATCGCCGGGGGCGTGCAGGAGAGCGCGTTCTGGGAGGACGTCATATGACGCCCTCCCACAGCGTAGCCGTCATTCGGCTATCTGCGGTTGGCAAGTAGTTAATCTTTCAAGTTTTCGGTTTGCACTCCTATCACAGCCATCATGAAGGGGGTCCCACTCCATCTGTTACATTAGTTATGAAGACTGGAAGGACAGTGGGAACCCCCCAAAACCTTGCAGTATCAGAGTTGTCAGCAGGCATCCCTCACTGTTGGGTGGAGTGCCCCTTTAAGCCGGGACTCATTTTTCTTGCCTCCTTAAAGAAGTCAGAGTTCACATGGAACCCAAACACTTGTGTAACCCACTCAGGTTCCTGTCATTACCTTTCATCTCTCAGTGTTAAAGGCATCCCGAAATAGATCGTGGAAACTGCCAGAAGGGAAGCGTGAGCGATCGTTTCCAGAGAATGGAAACCTTCGTATGGCCACGCTGGGTAAGTGTGTTGTAATTAGAAGCACAAAAAGTGCTAACCGACCAGAAAAGGACAGGAGACACGACACGGGGCAGCAGCTCAATCACAATCTCCCAGCTACAGCCGCCTGTATATCACTTCATCTGCTTATATTTTACCTTCCCTGGTACCCCCCCCCCACCCCCACCAATCAACATGATGATGACGACATTTTTAAATGAAAGCTGTTTTCATTACACACCTTTTAAAACCCAGTGATGTCATCACTTGGTCTATGTGTTTCACTATGCAATGCAGGCAAATCTTGGCTGGGGCCAGCAGGGAGCTGTACATAGCGTCCTGACGGAATCAAGCACCCCTATCCGTGGGCTGGCTCTTGGGAGGAGTTTTGCAAATTTAAAAAAAAAAAAAAGAAATGGATGGGTGCCGGTATGGAGAGGTTTCTGGGCACGCTGTGTTTCCATGCAGGCCACCTTAGGTAACCACATGTGATGCAGAGCCTCTGTGTTCCCTAAAAGCACAGTACTATACAATTTTTTAGTCTTCTTTTATGCTTGCCTTTTTGCAGAAGTCTTAAAGTGCAGGACCTCGCATTCACTATATCCGCTCTCCCTATATCTGATCTCCCAGGACCCCGCATTCACTATATCTGATCTCCCCGGACCCTGCATTCACTATATCTGATCTCCCAGAACCCCGCATTCACTATATCTGGTCTCCCCGGACCCTGCATTCAATATATCTGGTCTCCCAGGATCCTGCATTCACTATATCTGATCTCCCAGGACCCTGCATTCACTATATCTGGTCTCCCCAGACCCTGCATTCACTATATCTGATCTCCCAGGACCCCGCATTCACTATATCTGATCTCCCAAGACCCTGCATTCACTATAATTGGTCTCCCAGGCCCCTTCATTCACTATAATTGGTCTCCTAGGCCCCTGCATTCACTATTTCATGTCTCCCAGGACCCCGCATTCACTATTTAAGGTCTTCCAGGATCCTGCATTCACTATATCTGATCTCCCAGGACCCCGCATTCACTATATCTGGTCTCCCAGGACCCTGCATTCAATATATCTGGTCTCCCAGGATCCTGCATTCACTATATCTGATCTCCCAGGACCCTGCATTCACTATATCTGATATCCCAGGACCCTGCATTCACTATATCTGGTCTCCCCAGACCCTGCATTCACTATATCTGATCTCCCAGGACCCCGCATTCACTATATCTGATCTCCCAAGACCCTGCATTCACTATAATTGGTCTCCCAGGCCCCTTCATTCACTATAATTGGTCTCCTAGGCCCCTGCATTCACTATTTCATGTCTCCCAGGACCCCGCATTCACTATTTAAGGTCTTCCAGGATCCTGCATTCACTATATCTGATCTCCCAGGACCTTGCATTCACTATATCTGATTTCCCAGGACCCTGCATTCACTATATCTGGTCTCCCCGGACCCTGCATTCACTATATCTGGTCTCCCCGGATCCTGCATTCACTATATCTGGTCTCCCCAGACCCCACATTCACTATATCTGGTCTCCCCGGAACCTGCATTCACTATATCTGATCTCACAGGACCCCGCATTCACTATATCTGATCTCTCCGGACCCTGCATTCACTATATCTGGTCTCCCCGGACCCTGCATTCACTATAATTGGTCCCAGGACCCTGCATTCACTATATCTGGTCTCCCCGGACCCTGCATTCACTATATAGGGTCTCCCAGGACCCCACATTCACTATATCCGGTCTCCCCGGACCCTGCATTCACTATAATTGGTCCCAGGACCCTGCATTCACTATATCTGGTCTCCCCGGACCCTGCATTCACTATATAGGGTCTCCCAGGACCCCACATTCACTATATCCGGTCTCCCCGGACCCTGCATTCACTATATCTGGTCTCCCAGGACCCTGCATTCACTATATCTGGTCTCCCAGGACCCCGCATTCACTATATCTGGTCTCCCAGGACCCCACATTCACTATATCTGGTCTCCCAGGACCCTGCATTCACTATATCTGGTCTCCCAGGACCCTGCATTCAGTACATCTGGTCTCCCCGGACTCTGCATTCACTATAATTGGTCTCCCAGGACCCTGCATTCACTATAATTGGTCTCCCAGGACCCCGCATTCACTATACCTGGTCTCCCAGGATCCTGCATTCACTATATCTGGTCTCCCTGGACCCTGCATTCACTATATCTGGTCTCCCACAGTACACACAACATGGAAATGCAATTATTTTAGTAAATATAAACTGCTAAATACCTTTTCTCATCAGCAGTACATAGCAGTCTTGTGACTTTTGTCAGTGTCCAGCAGAGCAGTGATTAATCTTCTAAAAGGAATTTTATTCTGTCCTGACTGTCCTATGAGGCTGCATAACCCCTGACCCTCTGTCTGGACAGTGCCGATTGGCCCTATGCTGATCACATGCACCCTCCCAAAGAGAAAAAAAAAAACTCTCTAGTAATACACACTAAACTGAGCATGTGCAGAGTGCCTCCTAGAGCTCTGTACTATTAACAGATGAATTGTGAAAAGTAGAAGAGGAGAATCAGAGAAGACAGGATCAAACAGCCTTTTTTTTACACACAGTGTGGAAAATTAACCTCTTAGGTTCAACAGTGAGTATAACAAGCATGCTTCACTGCAAATGCAAACTGATCTTACTGCTGTGGGTTCAGGAACACTTTAAGGCTGGTCATGTGACAGGCAAGATCCTTTTCACCCAGCATAGGGCGATCCCTCAGTACAGTCAATGTAGCAGACATGACATCAGCACCGCCTATTCTTCACTATATTAGGAGTGCAGGACGCTGCGGTGACACCCCCCCCCCCCAAGGGGCAGGTCTACGATACCCTACATCACAGGTGTTAAACTGGTGACCCTCCAGCTGATGCCAAACGACAAGTCCCATGAGGCATTGCAAGATTGACTATTGCAAGCATGACTCCCAAAGGCAGAGGCATGATGGGACTTGTAGTTTTGCAACAGCTGGAGGGCCGCTGGTTTGACACCCCTGCTGTACACGGGTTGGATGTCCTCAGTCTTTCAGGTTGCTTGACACTGGGTGATATTCAACCTGAAAGACTGACATCTAATGGCGGAAAGTGCTTACTGCAGCATTGCACCCATAAGAGGAGCCACGCTGGATCGCAGAGCAGGGATAATGCCAGTATTGCAGCGACAGCAACATTTTATGTTGTTAAAATTGCCGGACAACCATTAAAAAAAACAAAACAAAACAAAAAAAAAAAAACAAAGACTTGGGATTAAAGCTTATATGTTTTTAAACTTTTTTTTTTCTACACTATTTGTTATTAACCATTTCAATACCGGGCACTTTTACCCACTTTTACCCCGGTCATACAACATTGTACCCAAACTAAAATTTTATCATTTTCTTCACACAACTAGAGCTTTCTTTTGGTGGTATTTAATCACCGCTGGAGTTTTTATTTTTTGCTAAATTAACAAAAAAAGACCAAAAATTTTGAAAAAAAAACACGTTTTTCTTTGTTTCTGTTATAAAAGTTTACAAATAAATAATTGTTCTTCATAAATTTAGGCCGAGATGTATTCTGCTACATGTCTTTGGTGAAAATAACCCAAATTAGGATGTATTATTTAATCTGTAGGAAAGTTATAGAGTTCACAAACTATGGTATAGATCTGAATATTGATCAATCCTGAAGTACTGACAGCCAATCTAATATCTTGAGGTCCAAGAATGTCAGAACAGTACAGATATCCCCCAAATGTCAGGACAGTACAGATATCCCCCAAATGTCAGAACAGTACAGATATCCCCCAAATGTCAGGACAGTACAGATATCCCCCAAATGTCAGAACAGTACAGATATCCCCCAAATGTCAGGACAGTACAGATATCCCCAAATGTCAGGACAGTACAGATATCCTCCAAATGTCAGAACAGTACAGATATCCCCCAAATGTCAGGACGGTACAGATATCCCCCAAATGTCAGAACAGTACAGATATCCCCCAAATGTCAGAACAGTGCAGATATCCCCCAAATGTCAGGACAGTACAGATATCCCCCAAATGACCCCTTTTTGCAGAGTAGACAGTCCGACGTACTTCATAAGAGGCATGGCGAGATTTTTGAAGTTGTATTTTTTTTGTCATAATTTTTCGGAAAATGAAAAAATAAAAAAAATTATTTTCACTATTTTTTTTTACATACAGTCACCAGTGCAGTACAGCGTCATCATATAACTGGCATGGCGGTGATCAGGGACACTGACTGGTGACAGTATTAAAAAATATATATATGTTTGTTTTTATTTTTTTTATTTTACATTTTTTATTACATTTTTTTTCATATTTCACTATGTCCAAAGTAGTACAATGTTACCATAATAACATTGTACTACTTTGGGGAAGTGATCAGTATTTTTTTTTTTTTTCTACACAATTTGCTTATAGCAAAGAATTACTTTGCTATAAGCAAGCATTTACCTGAATGACATCGATTCATTCAGTGTTTTTTTTTTTTTGTGCTTAGCTGTGATTTGGCCACAGCTAATCACATGACATGTGCATGTGACCTGCTGTGACCATTCACAGCTAGGCACTAGTATACAATGGATGGCATGAATGAAGCCATCCATTGTATACAACTGTCATGTGATCTGCTGTGATTGGTCTCAGCAGGTCACATGGTACCGGCAACGGGGGCCGGTACTCAGATTTGTCATCGGCCGTGTCCGAGGTACACGGCCGGTGACAGATCGCCCCGCTGCGCGGCTCTGCAAGCGCGAAAACTGCAGATGCCCGGGAGGACACCATATGGCGTCCACCCGGAAATCTAAAGCACTTTGCCGGACGCCAAACAGCTATTGGTTGAAAAATAAAAATGAATAATCCTACACCCACAGTTGATCCAGAGGAAGGAAAAAAAAAACAGCAAAGCACGCTCCAATTTGCTCCTGCAGGGGAAAAAAATCCTCCCTGATTCCCTGAGAGGCAATCTGATAATCCCTGGATCAACTTATAAATGTTATATCCAGTTATATTCTGTGTATCCTAGGAAGAATCCAGGACTTTTTTTTTAAAGCAATCCACTGAGCTGGACAGAACACACTCTTGAGGGAGTCTATTCCACATTTTCACAGCTCTCACTGTGAAGAAACCTTTCTGTGTTTGGAGATTAAATTTCTTTTCCTCCAGATGTAAAGAGCGCCCCCTTGTCCTCTGTGATGACCTCAGGGGGAATAGCTCTACACCGAGTTCACTATATGAACCACTGATGTATTTATACATGGAGATCATATCCCCCCTTATGTATTATACATGGAGATCATATCCCCCCTTATGTATTATACATGGAGATCATATCCCCCCCTTATGTATTATACATGGAGATCATATCCCCCCTTATGTATCATACATGGAGATCATATCCCCCTTATGTATTATACATGGAGATCATATCCCCCTTATGTATTATACATGGAGATCATATCCCCCCTTATGTATCATACATGGAGATCATATCCCCCTTATGTATTATACATGGAGATCATATCCCCCCTTATGTATTATACATGGAGATCATATCCCCCCTTATGTATTATACATGGAGATCATATCCCCCTTATGTATTATACATGGTGATCATATCCCCCCTTATGTATTATACATGGAGATCATATCCCCCCTTATGTATTGTACATGGAGATCATATCCCCCTTATGTATTATACATGGAGATCATATCCCCCCTTATGTATCATACATGGCGATCATATCCCCCTTATGTATTATACATGGAGATCATATCCCCCTTATGTATCATACATGGAGATCATATCCCCCTTATGTATTATACATGGAGATCATATCCCCCCTTATGTATTATACATTGTGATCATATCCCCCCTTATGCATTATACATGGAGATCATATCCCCCCTTATGTATTATACATGGAGATCATATCCCCCCTTATGTATTATACATGGAGATCATATCCCCCCTTATGTATTATACATGGAGATCATATCCCCCCTTATGTATTATACATGGAGATCATATCCCCCCTTATGTATTATACATGGAGATCATATCCCCCCTTAATCTCCTCTTCTCAAGAAAGAATAAATTCAGTTCCTTAAATCTTTCCTCATAGCATATGTATTATGTCATATTCATCTGACATGCAAATAAAAAAGCATTATGCATTCTGTTTAAAGGATAAGTTCACCTTTGGAACATGTAACATCTTCCCGTAGCTGCAGCCGTGCCTGCCACATTTACATCCCAACTATTCTGACAGGTCTGCAGGAGACCTGCATGGCATCACCAATCTACTGATCGCTGGCGCAATGCTTTCCAGGTTCCTTTAGACAAAAATAATAAATGCACATTTTTTTTATCTGCAAAACCTATCCTTTAAAGAGCTCCTGAGATCTAATTAAAAAGCTGAAAACAGGATTCTTTTAAGCTGGTAAAATCACAAACTGTAAACCATAAAAAAAGAAAAGAAAGAAAAGAAAGGAAAGAAAGGAAAACAAACGAAATGCAAACCTAGCCAAAAGTGAAATTAATTTGAACTGCAAATAGAAAATGCTACAAAAAAGTGAGAAAATGACCTCGATGATCCAGGTATATTAGTAATAATTGTATATATGCACATATACCGTGCATACAAAAACACACAATATTTGTTATATATATATATATATATATATATATATACACACACATACAAACACACACAACCTTTTTTTTTCAAAAATTAATTGAATGCTAGACAATGGATTCCCAGAGTGCTAAACGTTATCTTAAAGAGACTAACATAGTAGAAGAAACAGGCAAAAGTGGTCTCAAAGAGAGTAATTTGTAGAGAAGGGAAAGAGTCGCAGTTTTAACTCAGTCTCTGTGTGTAAATTTTAGCTTCAGCTATTGAGCTCTGCAAACAGACCTTTAAAAAACAAAGCCCCTGGAAAACCAGTTAAAATGTCTAAATCTCCATCTGCTGGCTACAATTGAAATCAATGTTTTCTATGCAGGGCACCTTTGTTGCACTCTCCTTTGGCGATAGCTTTGTGGGAACTTCCGGTTACACGACAGCCAGCTTTAGCTGCCGCTTCTTGTCATAGCCAGCTTTTATTTTAACACCCTTGTCTATAGCTCTCAGTACTAGGGGTGATGTAATGAGGCAGCCCCAGCAGCCAGAAGTCTTTAATATTGGCCCAAACAGCAAAGCATCAATGCCCCCCACCTTGAACCATACAGATTTTCTGGGACAAGTAGTTCCTGTACTGCCACTGCTCCCTGCCTGCCTCCACACCACAGAAAGGAGAAAAATGGGTATGGACTGGTCATGCGACCGCTCCAGTAAAGTCTTTAAAAAATTATCTAGCTAGAAATGTAAGATACAAGGTAAGGTACATTGCCCCGGGGTAGGGGAGAAAATGATCACTTGAATGTCTGGAGTCCGGCTTTAATCACTTTGCCAATAAACCAATAATAAAAGTACCCGGGAACCACACGGCACACATCTGAGCACAAAAATCTGATTGGATTATTTTGCGGTCTCTTCCCCCACTGGGAAGATGTCCCCTTACTTCTGTGCTCCCAATGGGAATGAAGACAATTAAAGAAGTATTAAACCCAAAAGCAAACATTTACTATATTGTAGCTCACCAATCCTTAGATGTGATGGCTGCTTTAGTTTTCTTTTTTTTTTCTTTTACTTTCACTTAGTGATCCAGCCAGTAAGTCTGTTCTTTTTCAACAGAACAAGCTGTCCTGCAAATGCATCAGTTAAAAGTGTTGTGACAAACCATTTACCACTGACAGGGGTGCTTGCAACCATCAGCTGTTATGTATGTAAATTCTTTCCCAAAAGAAAAAAAAAATGTTGCTGTAACTGTTTATAAAGTATGAGCTGGAGTTTGGCTTGTTAGTGTATCTAAATCTGCTAGTACATCAAACACTCCCCTCCCCCTAGACTAGCCTTTCTCAACTAGGGTACCTTAGCAAAATGTCTACGAATTGCACAAAACCCAGTGGGTAGAACAAACCTGCCTTTTAGTTACACAAAGTCACAGGATTTTCACTGTGCACCATTCCGACCTTCTAGCCTCCGATGTCCTAACTGTCAATGACATCATCAACTGATAAGGAGGATGTCAACTGCCTGCACACAGGGGCGTCCCTAGGCAGGTGGGGGGGATGCGCAACGCACCGGGTGACACCAACCGCACAGGGTGACACCGGACCTACTTCACGAAAAGATAAGTTGTAAAGCAAGCCAAAGATCCCCGCAGGATGGATCGGATCTGCGGATTGAGCATAATGGATCAGAGTCCGATCCATTATGCTCCCCAATCCGCAGATCCGATCCATCCTGTGGGGATCTTCGACATGCAACCTATATGGGGTGACACCGGACCCGCTCCACGAAAAGGTAAGTTGTAAAGCAAACCGACAATCCCTGCAGGATGGATCCGATCTGCGGATTGGGGAGCATAATGGATCGGACTCTGATCCATTATGCTCAATCCGCAGATCCGATCCATCCTGCAGGGATCGTCGTACAACTTACCTTTTCGAGGAGCGGGTCCGGTGTCACCCTGTGTAGTAGGTGTCACCCGATGTGGCGCGCACCCCCTGCACCTGCCTAGGGACGCCCCTGTGTGCAGGCAGTTGACATCCTCCTTATCAACTGATGTTGTCATTGGTTGTCAGGACGCCGGCGGTTAGAAGGTCGGAACTTACCTTTTCGTGGATCGGGTCCGGTGACACCCCATATAGGTTGCATGCTGACGATCCCCGCAGGATGGATCGGATCTGCGGATTGGGGAGCATAATGGATCGGGCTCCGATCCATTATGCTCAATCCGCAGATGCGATCCATTCTGCGGGAATCGTCGGAGGGGGTGCCACCAAGTGTTACAACACCGGGTGACACCAACTCTAGGGACGCCCCTGCCTGCACAGCATCCTAGTTTGACCCTTCCCTGCCCCTCTCCATCAGTGCCGGAGTCACATTAGCTCAGTGATGGAGGATAGGAGCTTTGGGACTGCCCACAATTTTAAAGAGTGCCTTGACTGAAAAAAGGTTGAGAAACGCTGCCTTAGACTGACAATGTTTCTGTCTGCTATGCCCCCGGTGCTCCTTCACCCAGAGTGGGGGCTCTCTAATACAGGTGGTGCGTTACTGGCCAGATCACCAGGTGAAAACAGAGGGGGGTGTAGCTGGCCAGCTAAGACCAGTCCTAGGTTGCTAATATGGTTCACATATATGTGTATACCAAACCTGCCAATAACATCAGTATAGTATATATGTGCACATGTTAAAGCCAAAAGCAAAATCATTGCTGTAATTTATGTCTTTGATTGTTATATGACATTTATATATTCATTGTGTTAGCAGAAGCAGAAAAGGAAAATGTGCCTTTAAGAGTTAGTATAGAGCTGAGCCAATCACAGACAGCCTCACACTGTGCAGAGCCTTAACCAATCCCAGCCAGTTTCACATCTATGCCTGTGTAAAACTCCCTGCTAGGATTTTCTAGAGACACATGCTCAGCAGACAGAGGAGGAAACAGACAGTTCCAATCGGAAAAGCTTTATGGAGCAGAGAAGGCCAAATAGGTATTTAATGCACTTGTGTGTTCCTCTATTGTTTGGCAGTGCAGGTGGATCTGTGTGTTGAAACTGTTGTGTGTGTTTTACTTGTAGTTCCACCGAATATAACGAACGATCGAACGAATATAACGAATCGAATATAGCAAATCGAATTTACTGAATCTAACAAATTTATCAAGCTATCAAATCAAACCACTGTAATATAAAGAAATAAGCTACTGTATGATAAATGAAACAAGCCATTGTAAGCAGTTATATGAAGAAGATTGAAGTTATTAAAGAAGTTAACTAAAGTATTTGGTGTGCTCTTTAAACCTACTGCATCCATAGAGCGGCATTGGAGGAATTACAGAGTAAAGTCAGTCTAATCAAACAAAGAAACAGCAATTGCATAATTTTTCTAATGCCACAGCGCACAAGGCACCAAAGGGTGCTGCGCCTGCCACAGGGGGGAGGCAAAAAAAAAAACAAAAACCAATGCAGCCGCCACGTCTAATGATTGGTAAGTGGCAATATATAAAATTTTTGGTTTTGGGCTCAACCACTTCCTGTCCGGCCCATGTATATACGTAAACAGCCAGACGGTGGCAGTGCAGGGGCAGGTTGCCATTCATAAACAGTGTTCAGCTGTCCAGAGGACACAGTTGAGCACCGATCGTCGGACGGGACCTCTGTGTGAGGTCCTGATCATGTGATCACTGATTGGCCAATCAGTGATCACATGAATAGTAGTAAGCAAGATGTCACCTTCTGACATCATTGCTTACTACATGTGAAATCTGTGAATGATGACAGAGGTCACATGGTACAAGGCTATTCACAACAGCCTTGTACCATGTGACAAGCTGTGACCAATCACAGCTCACTCAGTATTTCTCAGTTTGCTGCAAGAATGCAGCCAGAGAGAAGGAGAAATGATTGCTTTTACAGCCTTTATGGGTGTAAAAGCAATCAGTGTAAAAAAAAAAAAATCTTCATCACCCCCCACAAGTAGTACAGTGTTACTATGGTGACACTGTACTGCTAGGGTGACAGTATGTTAATAAAACAAAAAACAAATAATAATATAAAAAAAATAAAATCGTAAACTATTTTTTTGGAAAAATTATAATTTTTGGTTATAAACTAATTTGGGTTATTTTTTTTTTTTTTACTAAAAAGATAATTGAATACATTTTGGCCAAGATTTATGAAGAAAGATTATTTGCAAAATTTTATAAGAAAAACTTTTTTTTTTTAATTTTTGGACTTTTTCATTTATATAGCAAAAAAAAATAAAACTCCCAGTGGTGAATAAATACCACCAAAATAAAGTTTTATCTGTCTCCAAAAAAAATGCTAAAAAACTCATATGGGTAGAGCGTTGCATGACTGCGCAATTGTCATTGAAAGTGTGATAGTGCTGAAAGCTGAAAATTGGCCTGGACAGGAAGGGGGTGAAAGTGTCCGGACTGGAAGTGGTTAATATCGCTGTAAAATCTGTCCAATAACTGGCTGGCGCTCCACAAGCTAATAAAAAAAACATTAGTGCAGTTCCTAACCCAACTGCCACTTTTTTTTCAGCATACTGTCTTCTGTAAAACGACATGTGTTTTATTAAATCTGAAAAATGTTTTTCAGATGTCTGTGAGAGCGTCAGACATCATACAGGGAAGAGAGCGTTGGCTTCAGATGTCACGTAATAAAGCCCAGCGACACATCTGATTCACATGATGCAGCGAGCCGCCACGTTTCATTCATTACATGTCAGAGCCGTATTAATCAGTGACATCTGTGATGCGATCGCCTTGCTGGAAAATCGTATGGAATCAACAAAAAATAAAGCCCGATCATTATTAATAGAAATGAACACATCTGTTCCTCTGCTTTTACAGTAGGCGGGGGCAGAGCCATGAAATCCTTGGAACCAAAATGTGGTTTAACATAAGTTAAAGGATAGGTTCACTTTAGGGGATAGTTCACATCAGGGGCAGACTGACCATTTGGAAACTCGGGCACTGCCCGAGGACCCGGGGTCAGTAGGGGGCCCCATGAGATGCCCCTGGTACCTTTTTCATAGGCTTTTTTGAGTTTA
This sequence comes from Staurois parvus, assembly GCF_062004578.1. Taxonomy (NCBI): domain Eukaryota; kingdom Metazoa; phylum Chordata; class Amphibia; order Anura; family Ranidae; genus Staurois; species Staurois parvus. The sequence continues at coordinate 23,699 of NW_028318456.1, forward strand.
GGCAAGGACACAGGGGCCCCATGATCCACCAAATTGCCTGGGGGCCCCATGAGTTGTCAGTCCGCCCCTGGTTCAAACCACAAAAACGCACTCTGAATGCATTCCGGATACATTTTTGCTTGCAGTTCACATTGCTCTCCGTTCCGGTGCAGTTCTGATGCAAGTCCAGTATGGTTCTGTGCAGAAAAAATTCAGACTGTTCCACTTTTTATTCTGCACCGGGAACTGACTGCACTGGTGTGAACTAGGACCATTGGAAAACACTGTGCATGCATTTTTGATGCAGAAAAAAAAAAACGCACTGGACTGCATCTAGTGTGAACCAGCCCTAAAACAATTGTTTCATTTTTTTTTCCAAAAACAAAAATAAAAAAAACAAAAAAAGAAATAAAAATAAAAAAAAAACAAAAATAAAAAAATATAAAAAAACAAATAAAAAAAACAAAAACAAAAAAAACAAAAACAAAACAAAAAAAAACAAGAGGAGAGGTAGCATACTCACCTTGGCAGTAGTCCATATCTCTTGCCTCCTCGCTGCAGCCATTTGCAAGCCCTTCAGGGACTGTTCAGGGAGTGTTGGGGTACCAGCAGACCTGCTGCATGCTGTGGTTTCATTCTCTGACCCCTTTGCCACCTTACTACACAGCAGTCATTTAGGAGGTCAGAGAATGGAACCACAGCACACAGTGAGTACTGGTATCGGACTCTCCTGGAAGTAGAGAAACAATTGAGTACTGTCCGTGATACTTTTTTTATTTGCACCAACATCCAATTTTCAGGACAAGCTTTCGGGGTATGTCCCCTACTTCAAGGTCCAAGCAGTACCAAATGCTAGAGGGCCTGGAGGAGGTTGCATTTCCCGGAACAGAGGCGAAGTTGGAGATACGGGTCAACAGAGAGGTGGGATTGCTACCTCTTCTCTTGCAGGGAATTTTCAGCTCTATTTTTCAAGGACCTGACAGGGTCGCTTTAACTAGTTGCTGACTTTGGGCATGCTACACACGTCCCAAAAAAAAAAAAAAAAAAAAAAAAAAACCACACAAAAACCCCATCATCATTGTACACAGAATGTGTGTAGCATGTCCAGTCTCTCTACTCTGTTTGTGGGACCCTCCCCCCACACTAGTTTTCAGAAATCGTTGGCTTGGATTAATCAGAGCGGCATAATTGTAAGTTCATAGAAGGTGTCGGCGGCTGTAGCTGCCAAAAAAGCGTTCTGCATAAAACTCTGTTTACACTAGTGTGACCTGCAATGCGAGTTTGGATACCAGGGGCGGACTGACAACTCATGGGGCCCCCGGGCAATAGGGGATCATGGGGCCCCTGTGTCCTTGCCCAAACTCAAAAAAGCCTATGAAAAAGGTACCAGGGGCAGCTCATGGGGCCCCCTACTGACCCCGGGCCCTCGGGCAGTGCCAGAGTTTCCAAATGGTCAGTCCGCCCCTGTTGGATACAGATGGTTGTGTGACAAGTCGCAGCCCATCGATTGAACGGCACCCATTCCATTCTATGTGACCTAAAGTCGCAGTAACTTTGAAAAGGTTCCTGCACTACTTTGATGCCACTTTCCTGCTATTTAAGTGCCAGAGAGTTTAAAGCCGCATAAAAGTCGCACAACAAAGACGCACTCGAAATCGCGTGACTTTGGAGTCGCCCTAGAGTGCACAGAGCCTCAATCTGCGATTATACAAAGATACAAAGTAACATTTTGTTACTTTTGTATCATTCTATACACTCATCTGCAGATCAAAAGGGATGTCAGTTAAAGCAATGTGACAAGTAAAAAAAAAAAGTAAAAAATAAAATAAAATGTTCCTCTTTTTAACCCCTTATTAACCCTTAATTTACGCTAATCAGCCCCAATTAACTGCTTAGTCTCCTTCTCCCTTAAACTATTATTTGCCTGCTGATTTTTTGTTTCTATTTCAATAACTATTAATATTGAAATATTTGTTTTTAAAGGTTAATGTTTTTACAAAGGAGTGGCTTCGTAAGAAGCATTTCAAGGTCCTGGAGTGGCCTAGCCAGTCTCCAGATCTCAACCCCATAGAAAACCTTTGGAGGGAATTGAAAGTCCGTGTTGCCCAGCGACAGCCCCAAAACATCACTGCTCCAGAGGAGATCTGCATGGAGGATGGGCCAACATACCAGCAACAGTGTGTGCCAACCTTGTGAAGACTTACAGGAAACGTCTGACCTCTGTCATTGCCAACAAAGGATATATAACAAAGTATTGAGATGAACTTTTCATATTGACCAAATACTTATTTTCCACCATAATTTGCAAATAAATTCTTTCTAAATCAGCCAATGTGATTGTCTGGATTTTTGTTCTCATTTTGTCTCTCATAGTTGAGGTCTACCTATGATGCCAATTACAGGCCTCTCTCATCTTTTTAAGTGGGAGAACTTGCACAATTGGTGGCTGACTAAATACTTTTTGGCCCCACTGTACACAACACAGATATATATAAAAGACATACACACATTCATATATATATATATATATATATATATATATATATATATATATATATATATACAGTGGGAATCGAAAGTTTGGGCACCCCAGCTAAAAATTTGTATTAATGTGCATAAAGAAGCCAAGGAAAGATGGAAAAATCTCCAAAAGGCATCAAATTACAGATTAGACATTCTTATAATATGTCAACAAAAGTTAGATTTTATTTCCATCATTTACACTTTCAAAATAACAGAAAACAAAAAAATGGCGTCTGCAAAAGTTTGGGCACCCTGCAGAGTTAATATCTTGTACTGCCCCCTTTGGCAAGTATCACAGCTTGTAAACGCTTTTTGTAGCCAGCCAAGAGTCTTTCAATTCTTGTTTGAGGTATCTTTGCCCATTCTTCCTTACAAAAGTCTTCCAGTTCTTTGAGATTTCTGGGCTGTCTGTCACGCACTGCTCTTTTAAGGTCTATCCATAGATTTTCAATTATGTTGAGGTCAGGAGATTGTGAAGGCCATGGCAAAACCTTCAGTTTACGCCTCTTGATGTAATCCCCCGTGGATTTCGAGGTGTGTTTAGGATCATTATCCATTTGTAGAAGCCATCCTCTCTTTAACTTCAGCTTTTTCACAGATGGCATCAAGTTACCATCCAAAATTTGCTGAAATTTTATTGAATCCATTTTTCCTTCTACTCGTAAGATGTTCCCTGTGCCACTGGCTGCAACACAACCCCAAAGCATGATTGATCCAACCCCATGCTTAACAGTTGGACAGAGGTTCTTTTCATTAAATTCTGTGCCCCTTCTTCTCCAAACGTACCTTTGCTCATTCCGGCCAAAAAGTTCAATTTTAACCTCATCGGTCCACAGAACTTGTTTCCAAAATGCATCAGGCTTGTCTATATGTTCATTTGCAAAGTTCAAACGATGATTTTTGTGGTGAGGACGTAGAAGAGGTTTTCTTCTGATGACTCTTCCATGAAGACCATATTTGTACAAGTATCTCTTTATAGTGGAATAGTGTACCACAACTCCAGTGTCTGCCAGATCTTTCTGGAGGGATCGTGCAGTCAAACGTGGGTTTTGAATTGTTTTTCTCACAATCCTGCGAGCTGTTCTGTCTGATATTTTTCTTGGTCTTCCAGATCTTGCTTTAACTTCCACTGTTCCTGATGACTGCCATTTCTTAATTACATTCCGAACAGAGGATATTGACATCTGAAAACGCTTTGCTATCTTCTTATAGCCTTGTCCAGTTTTGTGAGCGTCAACTATTTTCAGTTTCAGTTTTCTAGACAACTGCTTAGAAGAACCCATGGTGCTGATTGTTGGGGCAAGGTCAGATGAGTCTGGGCATTTAAAACCTTTGAGATTGACATCACCTGCTCTTCCCAGACGATGACTGAGAACAATCCATGACACTGGCAGGTCTCAGCTTTGCAAAGGGGGCAGGGCATGCTATAAATTCTGCAGGGTGCCCAAACTTTTGCAGACGCCATTTTTTTGTTTTCTGTTATTTTGAAAGTGTAAATGATGCAAATAAAATCTAACTTTTGTTGACATATTATAAGAATGTCTAATCTGTAATTTGATGCCTTTTGGAGATTTTTCCATCTTTCCATAAATTTTTAGCTGGGGTGCCCAAACTTTCGATCCCCACTGTATATATATACAGTTGCAAGAAAAAGTATGTGAACCCCTTGGGATTACGTGGAGTTTTGCATGAATTGGGCAGAAAATGTGCTCTGAACATCATCTAAGTCACAACAATAGAAGAACACAGTCTGCTGAACATAATACTACACAAAAATTAGATGTTGCCATGGTTTAATTGCACATAACATGTAAACATTCACAGTGCAGGGAGGAAAAAGTATGTGAACCTTTGGACTTAATAACTGGTTGACCCTCCTTTGGCAGCAATAACCTCAACCAAACGTTTCCTGTAGTTGCAGATCAGACCTGCACAACGATCTGGAGTAATTTTGGACCACTCCTCTTCACAAAACTGTTTCAGTGTAGCAATATTCTTGGGATGTCTGGTGTGAATCGCTCTCTTAAGGTCATGCCACAGCATTTCAATCGGGTTGAGGTCAGGACTCTGACTGGGCCACTCCAGAAGGCTTATTCTGTGCTGTTGCAGCCATTGTTTTGTTGAATTACTTGTATGCTTTGGGTCATTGTCCTGTTGCATCACCCATCCTCTGCGGAGCTTCAGTTGGCGGACAGATGGTCGTACGTTTTCCTGCAAAATGTCTTGATAAACTCTGGAATTCATTTTCCCATCAATGACAACAATCCGTCCAGGCCCTGAGGTAGCAAAGCAGCCCCAAACCATGATGCTCCCTCCGCCATGTTTTACAGTGGGGATGAGGTTTTGATGTTGGTGTGCTGTGCCTTTTCTTCTCCACACATAGTGTTGTGTGTTCTTCCCAAACAACTCAATCTTGGTTTCATCTGTCCACAGTATATTTTGCCAGTAGTGCTGTGGAACATCCAGGTGCTCTTTTGCAAACTTCAAACGTGCTATAATATTCTTTTTGGACAGCAATGGCTTCCTCCGTGGTGTCCTCCCATGTACTCCATTCTTGTTTAATGTTTTCCTTATTGTAGATGTGTCAACAAAAATGTTAGCATGAGCCAGAGATTTCTGTAGGTCTTTAGCTGACACTCTGGGATTCTTCTTTACCTCATGCAGCATTCTGCGCTGTGCTCTTGCATCATTTTTACAGGACGACCAAGCCTAGGGAGAGTAGCAACAGTGCTAAACTTTCTCCATTTGTAGACAGTCTGTCTTACCGTGGACACATGAACATCAAGGCTTTTGGAGATACTTTTGTAACCCTTTCCAGCTTCATGCAAGTCAACAATTCTTGATCGTAGGTCTTCTGAGAGCTCTTTTCTGCGAGGCATGGTTCACATCAGACAGTGCTTCTTGAAACCAGTAAACCCAAAACAGGTGTGTGTTTTTTAAGGGCAGGACAGCTGTCAGCAACACATCCAATATCATCACACTGATTGGAGTCAAGGTTGGCTCACTCCTGGCTCCAATTAGCTCTGGGAGAAGTCATTAAGCTAGGGCCTCACATACTTTTTCCTCCCTGCACTGTGAATGTTTACATGTTATGTGCAATTAAACCATGGCAACATCTAATGTTTGTGTAGTACTATGTTCAGCAGACTGTGTTCTTCTATTGTTGTGACTTAGATGACATTCAGAGCACATTTTATGCCCAATTCATGCAAAACTCCATGTAATCCCAAGGGGTTCACATACTTTTTCTTGCAACTGTATATATATATATATATATATATATACAGTGGGGCAAAAAAGTATTTAGTCATCCACCAATTGTGCAAGTTCTCCCACTTAAAAAGATGAGAGAGGCCTGTAATTGGCATCATAGGTAGACCTCAACTATGAGAGACAAAATGAGAAAAAAAATCCAGACAATCACATTGGCTGATTTGGAAAGAATTTATTTGCAAATTATGGTGGAAAATAAGTATTTGGTCAATATCAAAAGTTCATCTCAGTACTTTGTTATTGATCCTTTGTTGGCAATGACAGAGGTCAAACGTTTCCTGTAAGTCTTCACAAGGTTGGCACACACTGTTGCTGGTATGTTGGCCCATCCTCCATGCAGATCTCCTATAGAGCAGTGATGTTTTGGGGCTGTCGCTGGGCAATATTGACTTTCCACTCCCTCCAAAGGTTTTCTATGGGGTTGAGATCTGGAGACTGGCTAGGCCACTCCAGGACCTTGAAATGCTTCTTACAAAGCCACTCCTTCGTTGCCCGGGCGGTATGTTTGGGATCATTGTCATGTTGGAAGACCCAGCCATGTTTCATCTTCAATGCCCTTGCGGATGGAAGATGGAAAACTCACGATACATGGCCCCATTCATTCTGTCCTGTACATGGATCAGTCGCTCTGGTCCCTTTGCGGAGAAACAGCCCCAAAGCATGATGTTGCCACCCCCATGCTTCACAGTAGGTATGGTGTTCTTTGGATGCAACTCAGCATTCTCTCTCCTCCAAACACGACAAGTTGTGTTTCTGCCAAACAGTTCTATTTTGGTTTCATCTGACCACATGACATTCTCCCAATCCTCTTCTGGATCATCCAAATGCTTTCTAGCAAACTTCAGACGGGCCCGGACATGTACTGGCTTAAGCAGGGGGACACGTCTGGCACTGCAGGATCTGAGTCCCTGGCGGCGTAGTGTGTTACTGATGGTAGCCTTTGTTACGTTGGTCCCAGCTCTCTGCAGGTCATTCACTAGGTCCCCCCCGTGTGGTCCTGGGATTTTTGCTCACCGTTCTCGTGATCATTTTGACCCCACGGGGTGAGAGCTTGCATGGAGCCCCAGATCGAGGGAGATTATCAGTGGTCTTGTATGTCTTCCATTTTCTAATTATTGCTCCCACAGTTGATTTGTTCACACCAAGCTGCTTGCCTATTGCAGATTCAGTCTTCCCAGCCTGGTGCAGGTCTACAATTTTGTTTCTGGTGTCCTTCGACAGCTCTTTTGTCTTCACCATAGTGGAGTTTGGAGTGTGGCTGTTTAAGGTTGTGGATAGGTGTCTTTTATACTGATAACAAGTTCAAACAGGTGCCATTGATACAGGTAATGAGTGCAGGACAGAGGAGCCTCATAAAGAAGAAGGTACAGGTCTGTGAGAGCCAGAAATCTTGCTTGTTTGTAGGTGACCAAATACTTATTTTCCACCATAATTTGCAAATACATTCTTTCCAAATCAGCCAATGTGATTGTCTGGATTTTTTTTCTCATTTTGTCTCTCATAGTTGAGGTCTACCTATGATGCCAATTACAGGCCTCTCTCATCTTTTTAAGTGGGAGAACTCGCACAATTGGTGGCTGACTAAATACTTTTTTGCCCCACTGTATATATATATATATATATATAAAAGATTTTTTTCCCCTGCATAGAAATCACGTATATATTGGACTGTGTATGGGACTTAATTACGAATTGGACATTTATACATAATTGTTTAGTGTTGATGTCTAAATGTATTTTTCTATTGTGGTTACCGATGATATAGTAGAGCGCGTTGCTATTAGTTAATATGATGTTCACATGTGTGCTGATTGCACTGCCAGGTTGTAGCAGCTCTGCAATTGCAAAACTGTTTTCTATTTTCACATTTTTTTCTATATTATTTTTAATTTGATTTCCTTTTATTAATTTTGATATTTTTTTGTTTGAGCACAGTAATAACATGGGGATCACTATTTATTTTATATTTGTTATCACATCTTAAGTAATGACAAAAGGTATTGCCGAATTAACAGGTCCATAACAGAGATATAAAAACTGCTCTTCTCCATAGGGGGAAAGATGAAGTAGTTAAGATATATCAACTAGCCAAAGACACTGGACGTGCTGCACATGCCCATAAAAAAACATCATCAAAGTACACAGGACATGAGTAGCACATCCAGTCCTTCTACCCCTCTGCCCCCTTCCAATTGCTAGCCGTTCTAGGTTCTAAAAATGAAAAGAAAAAAAGCTGTCCGTTTATCAACATTGCTCAGATGCAAAATAGACAGATACAATGTAACAGTATTACTTTTGTACCTACTACATTTTAGTGCTCGGTCACACTGAATCAGACTTTGAAATCGTGCAACTTCACTTAAAGTCGCACGATTTCAAAGTTGGATGTCAGTGTGACGTCAGGTGCGACTTGCAAGAAATCTGTGCGACTTGCATAGGCACATGTGGCTATGCAAGTTGCCCCCGAACTTGCAAAAAGTAATGCATGCACTGATTTCAAAATCGGTGCAACTTTAATGAAGTCGGAATCGCACCAATTTGACGGCTTCAATTGCAGACAATAGGGTGCGACTTGTCATGTTGATTTGAAACTATCAAATTCCATGATGAGTCACAATGATATGACTGGGGTCTTACCCTAGGTTCACATCTGTGCGGGTGGTGCCGCTGCAGATCCGCACGGAAATCCGTGCAGCCGCACCACCCACACAGAGAACTGCGGACCCGCGGGCGGGTGCCGTTAGTTCTAATGGCACGCCGCCCGCACTGGGAAACGTAACCGTAGTGGGAACCGAGGTTCCCGTGCGGGCTGCGTTTTCCAAAGAAGTGCAGGGACTTCTTTACCTGCGTGTCACGGGCACGGGAGTCCATTCAAATGAATGGGCTCTCGTGCCCGAGCAAAACGCGTACCGCACGGCCGCATATGTGTGAACCGGGGGTTACGGCTGATTCACAATGTAAGGAGTGCTACTGCAGCACTTTACTTCTGCGAAAGCTCTTTGTCGCCAGCTGCTCTAGGGGGTAGTGTGGTGCGCGAATCAGCGCATTGTACTGCTCCCCCCCCTTTTTTTTTTCGGTTTCTGTATAAACTTTATTTGAAATGTACAAAATGTACACTTCATTCACTGCAATGTCATGCAGTATGATGCGATAAAGTGCAGCATGTCTGCATTTTAGCGCAGCGCTAGGCTGTGTTGCAGTGTGAATGAGACACATAGGAAACAATTGTTTCCTTTGTGTACCTGCAGTGACAGACGTTTTTACAATGCGGTAAAATGTCTGTAACCGCACATAATTTCAATCTGCATATCCTGTCAGTTAAAGCAGCCTGACAAGAGGAAAAACACATTTATTAAAATAAAATTGGTCTATTCAACCCCTTATTAAACCTTAGTTTACCCAAATCAGCCCAAATTAACTCCTTCTTTCCCTTCTCCCCTCAACCATTTTCTTTCTAACTTTTTTGTTTATTTCTATTTTATTGAAGTGGGACTAAAATGCACAAGACTTACCTCCCCCACTCTTCTAACAAGCCACCAATCAAAAAAAAACAAAAAAAAAGCACTTGCGCAGATGCACTGCTGGTCTCCTCCAGGCATTTGGGAACTGCTGGAAAAGACCGGTGATGCAAGCTGCTTGGCGATAGTTTGGTAGCCCAGTCCAGCCTTGTATAGGTCTACAATCAACAGACTTCATGAGGGTGGCCTGAGGGCCCGACGTCCTCTAGTGGTCCCTGTGCTCACTGCCCAGAACCATAGAGCTCAATTGACATTTGCCATTGAACACCAGAATTGGCAGGTCCACCACTGGCACCCTGTGCTTTTCACAGCTGAGAGCAGATTCACCCTGAGCACAAGTGACAGACGTGAAAGGGTCTGGAGAAGCCATGGAGAATGTTCTTCCCAACTCCTCCACCTAACCTCCTCCTTCGCGCTCACACAGCACACTCAATCCTCCACCCACATCATTGGGAACACCCTGGACCTCGTCTTCTCCCACCTCTGTACCCTCAACCAGTTCTCTAACACCCCCTTCCCTCTCTCCGACCACCACCTCCTCACGTTCTCCATCTCCCCTTCCCCTAACTCCCCCCCCCCAGAGCGCCAAACCATCACCAGCCGCAACCTCCGCAACCTGAACCCGGCCCCCCTCCACTCAGCTGCCGACCGCCTACACGACAGCATCCTTCCACTGTCTTGTCCTGACCTAGCCACCACCGCGTACAACGACTCACTATCAGCTACCCTAGACTCTCTGGCACCCCTAACCACACGCTACATCAAACCCAGACCGCTCCAACCCTGGCAGAACGACCATATTAAATGCCTCAAACGTCGCAGTCGCGCGCTGGAGAGACTATGGCGCAAAACCAGGTCCCCCCGTTCATTCTCCCTCTACAAATCTGCCTTCCTCACTTACACCTCCTCCCTCCACGCCGCCAAGCAGGCTTACTTCGTAAACCTGATTAACACCCTCTCCACCTGCCCTCGCCGACTCTTCTCCACCTTCAACTCCCTGCTCTCCCCCCCCCCCCCTCCTCCACTCAGTACCTCACTCACCGCCCACGAAATTGCCACTCATTTCCACAACAAAATTGATGCAATCCGTCAGGACATAGTCAACTCGCAATCTACCTCCTACCTAGCCTCCCCCCCCCATCTCCCCCTCATCTCTTCCCTCCTCTGACCTCGCAACCTCACTGCCCCCCTCCACACCCAAGACCCCGCTTACCGTAACCCCACCAGCTCTGCACTCCTTCAGCCCTACTACCACTGAGGAAGTCACCAGGGTCTTCTCAGAAGCCCGCCTCACTACCTGCCCCCTGGACCCTATCCCCTCTCGACTCCTCCAGTCACCCCCCTCTTCCCTCATCTGCTCCCTCACCCACATCTTCAATCTCTCCCTCTCTACCGGCGTATTCCCCTCCCCCCTAAAGCATGCGCACATCACCCCCATACTCAAAAAGCCCTCCCTGGACCCCTCTGACCCAAACAACCTCAGACCCATCTCCCTGCTGCCACTCACTTCCAAACTCCTGGAGCGCTTAGTGTACAACCGCCTAAGCGCCCACCTAACTGACAACAACCTCCTTGATCCACTACAGTCCGGCTTCCGTCCCCTACACTCCACCGAAACCGCCCTCCTCAAAATCACCAACGACCTACTAACCGCCAAAGCCAAAGGCGACTACTCTGTCCACCTCCTCCTGGACCTCTCCGCGGCCTTCGACACAGTTGACCACCCCCTCCTCCTTAATAAACTACTCTCCCTTGGCATCAGAGACACCGCTCTCTCCTGGTTCTCCTCGTACCTATCCCGACGCTCCTTCAGTGTCACCTACAATGGTGCCACCTCCCCCTCACTCCCCCTCTCTGTTGGGGTCCCCCAGGGCTCTGTCCTTGGACCCCTTCTCTTCTCCATCTACACCTCCTCCCTTGGCAAACTCATACACTCCCACGGCTTCAACTACCATCTCTATGCTGATGACACTCAAATTTACCTCTCCACCCCTCACCTCACCTCCACTTTCTCCGCCCGCATCACTCACCTCCTAAACGACATCTCTGACTGGATGTCGCTCCATTTCCTCAAACTCAACCTCTCCAAAACCGATCTTCTCGTCTTCCCTCCTGCCAGCGCCCCCCCCCCCATCCTATCCATCACTACTAACATCACCACCATCAATCCCGCCCCGCAAGCCAAAGTCCTTGGAGTCATTCTGGACTCTAACCTCTCCTTCCAACCTCATGTCAAATCACTTACAAACACATGCAGACTCCACCTCCACAATATCGCCAAAATACGCTCCTTCCTTACCCCAGACACCACTAAACCACTTGTACACTCCCTGATTATCTCACGCCTTGACTACTGCAACTCCCTCCTCACCGGCCTACCCCAGTGCAGGCTCTCCCCGCTTCAGACCATCCTCAACTCAGCGGCTAGACTCATCCACCTCACCACCCGCTCCACCTCTGCCACCCCCCTCTGCCTCTCCCTCTACTGGCTCCCTATCGCCCAACGCATCAAATTCAAACTACTCACTCTGACCTACAAAGCCATTCACAACACTGCCCCTAACTACCTCACCAACCTGATTCCCAAGTACCACCCTACCCGTACCCTTCGCTCTTCACAGGACCTCCTTCTATCTTGCTCCCTGGTCTCCTCCTCACACGCACGTCTGCAAGACTTCTCCAGGTCCTCCCCCATCCTCTGGAACTCACTACCCCAATCCATCAGACTGTCACCTTCCCTCCTCACCTTCAGGCGCTCCCTGAAAACCCACCTCTTCAGGGAAGCCTACCCCACCCTCACCTAACTGCTGCTCTCCTTCATTCCTCCTACCACTCCATCCCCCACAGCCACTTCCTCCTGTACCACTACCCCCTCCCTCCTAGATTGTAAGCTCGAAAGAGTAGGGCCCTATAACCCCTCGTGTGCTGTTTGTAGTTGCTGTAATGTTTCATGTATTGTCCCCCCCTCTATTGTACAGAGCTGAGCAAACCCTTTGGCGCTATATAAACTCAATGTAATGTAATGTAATGTAATGTTCTGCTCCCTGTAACATGGTTCAACATGACCGTTTTGGTGGTGGGTCCAGGGACGGACTGACAACTCATGGGGCCCCTGGGCAATAGGGGATCATGGGGCTCCTGTGTCCTTGCCCAAACTCAAAAAAGCCTATGAAAAAGGTACCAGGGGCATCTCATGGGGCCCCCTACAGACCACGGGCCCTCTGGCAGTGCCCGAGTTTCCAAATGGTCAGTCCGCCCCTGGTGGGTCAGTGATGGTCTGGGGAGGCATATCCATGGAGGGACGCACAGACCTCTACAGGCTAGACAATGGCACCCTGATTGCCATTAGGTATCGGGATGAAATCCTTGGACCCATTGTCAGACCCTATGCTGGTGCAGTGGATCCTGGGTTCCTCCTGGTGCATGACAATGCCCGGCCTCATGTGGGGAGAGTATGCAGGCAGTTCCTGGAGGATGAAGGAATTGATACCACTGAATGGCCCCAGTGCTCGCCTGACCTAAATCCAATAGAACACCTCTGGGATATCATGTTTCGGTCCATCCGACGCCGCCAGGTTGCACCTCAGACTGTCCAGGAACTCAGTGGGCCATACAAACTACTGAGGACCATTCTAAGTTGCTGCAATGAAATTTCAGCAAAATGGACTAGCCTGCTGCATCATTTCTTCACTTTGATTTTTGGGGTGTCTTTGGATTTAGTCCTCTGTAGGTTGATCATTTTCATTTCCATCAAACGATGGGACATCCTTACATTCCGAACACATTACCCAGTCCATATCAGTATAGATATCCAGCATGATATTGAGATCTGATGTGTTTTCAAAGTGTTCCTTTCATTTTTTTGAGCCGTGTATATAGGTTCGGGAATTTTAAATACTCTCCAGACCCAAAATGTACATTTTAATGTGTGCAAAAAAACATGGGGCCCAAGCAGCAAAAGGGCTCATTCTATTGCATAGGAAATTCAAATAATGAAATGTGTTAATCTAGAACTCAATGTGACTGATCGATCACAACCAGATGACTACTGTACTTACGGTACGCTGAGGCCCGTCCTCATTGTCTCGAGCGTAGAAAGGTTTGAGGTCATATGGATAGTTGATGACGAATACAGGGACGTCCCCACAATGTCGGACCAAATATTTCTCATGCTCCGTCTGTAGATCACAGCCCCACTGCAAGTGAAAGAAACACAAGGTATGTTAGATTAGAGAAGGACTCCAGGAATCACTATTTATACCAAAAGTGTTCCCCTGAACAGAACTGCAATTTTAGAGAAGAATAACCCTCCTTGTATGCAAACAGATGCTGTTTTTGGGGCCCCTGTGGCTCTACTAATCGCTAAGGTGCAGCGTACAACAATCATCCTGTTTTGCTGACTAACTGCGGTGTGTTTTATTTGAATAGGCTGCAAAACGCACTGCACCACGGAAAAAGTAGTGCTTGCAGTACCGTGCGATTTTGTGGCTGCAAATGCACTGCGTTTGCAAGCTGCATTTGGGATGCCATTAACAATACATTTGTAAGGGCAGCGCGTTCACCTGCAGTGAGGGAAATTTGCATGAAATGCGCCTTTCCTGTTCTGCTTTCTGGTGTGAACTGGCCCTAAATTTGAAGAAAAAAAAGAAAATAGTGCATTTGCTTATGTCATGAAAGCCATGTAAACAGTACTGAATAGGATCAGAATAAGCACACTGAAGCACATTATAGATACTAATCAGCCGCTTTGTTCATCATTCAAAGCAGAACTCCGGGCAGACAGCTAAATACACAGACAAAAAATATACATGGGAGCTGTTCTACATACCAATGGATTCTGTTTTTTTTTTTAAAATAGCAAACATGTTATATTCACCTGCTCTGTGCAATGGTTTTGCACAGAGCAGCCCGGTCTCCTGCCAGTGCCCCCATAGCAAGCTGCTCGCGGGCTCGCTCCCAAGTCGTGCTTCGTGTGTCCACTGACACACAGAGCGCTACTTGGCCCTGCCAATGGCTCCCACTGCTGTCTTAAATCCTATGAGATCAGGCTCAGGTAAGTATGGGGGGGACTGGGGGAAAATGCATGCTGAATGCATAGAATGATATGACTATGGTAAAAAATAAAACCATGAGCCTTTAGAACCACATTAAAGTGTTACTAAGCCCAGGACCCTGCATTCACTATATCTGGTCTCCCATTACCCTGCATTCTCTATATCTGATCTCCCAGGACCCTGCATTACCTATATCTGATCTCCCAGGACCCTGCATTCACTATATCTGATCTCCCAGGACCCTGCATTCACTATATCTGGTCTTCCAGGACCCTGCATTCACTATATCTGGTCTTCCAGGACCCTGCATTCACTATATCTGGTCTCCCAGGATCCTGCATTCTCTATATCTGATCTCCCAGGACCCTGCATAAACTATATCCGGTCTCCCAGGACCCTGCATTCACTATATCTGGTCTCTCAGGACCCTTCATTCACTATATCTGATCTCCCAGGACCCTGCATTCACTATATCTGATCTCCCAGGACCCTGCATTCACTATATCTGATCTCCCAGGACCCTGCATTCACTATATCTGATCTCCCAGGACCCTGCATTCACTGTATCTGGCCTCCCACAGTACATAGAACATGAAAATGCTATTATTTTTGTAAATACAAACTGCTAAATACCTTTCCTCATCAGCAGTATATAGCAGTCTTGTGACTTCTATCAGTGTCCAGAAGAACACTGGTTAAAGCTTGTATGAGGATTGTCCTATGAGGCTGCAGGACTCCTGACCCTCTGTCTGGACAGTGCTGATTGGCCCTGTGCTGATCATCTGCATTCTCCCAAGAAAAAAAAAAACTTTAGCAATACACACGGAACTGATCATGGGCAGCTTACCCCCAAGGCTCTGTTCTATCAGCAGATGGATTGGGGACAGTAGAAGGGGAGGATCAGAGAAGACAGGATCAAACATCCTTTTTACACAATGCAGAGGATTAACCCCTTAGATTCCACAGTGAGTATAACAAGCATGCTTTACTGCATATACAGACTGATTGTACTGTTGTGGTTTTAGTAACACTTTAGGTAACCCCTAAGGTCTTGTTCCTCCCCAAGCAGCACAGTAAGGAGCTCATCTCTCTATTACTATGCTCTCTCCTCTCATCAACAAGACCTTGTTAATATAGAAGTATTGCAATATAATTGATTGGCATCTTGTGCTGCTTCACCCTCTCCCAGTCTGCACTGGGACACTTCTGACATCATTGCTTATTACGTGTGAAATCTGTGAATGATCACAGAGATCACATGGTACAAGGCTATTCACAACAGCCTTGTACCATGTGACAAGCTGTGACCAATCACAGCTCACACAGTAATTCTCAATGGCTGCAAGAATGCAGTCAGAGAGAAGGAGAAATTATTGTTTTTACAGCCTCTATGGTTGTAAAAGTAATCAGTGTAAAAAAAAAAAAAAATCTTCATCACCCCCCACAAGTAGTACAGTGTCACCATGGTGACACTGTACTGCTAGGGTGACAGTATGTAAAAAGAAAAAAACAAAAAAAACCAAATAATAATATAAAAAATAAAGATGTAAAAAAAAGTTTAAAAATTATAATTTTTGGTTATAAACTAATTTGGGTTTTTTTTTACTAAAAAGATAACGGAATAAATTTTGGCCAACATTTATGATGAATATTATTTATTTGCAAAATTTTATAAGAAAAACACTTTTTTTCAAAATTTTTGGACTATTTCCATTTACATAGCAAAAAAAATAAAAATCCCAGTGGTGAATAAATACCACCAAAATAAAGCTTTATCTGTTACAAAAAAATGCTAAAAAATTCATATGGGTACAATGTTGCATGACCGCGCAATTGTCATTCAAAGTGTGATAGCACTGAAAGCTGAAAATTGGCCTGGACAGGAAGGGGTAAAAGTGTCCGGACAGGAAGTGGTTAAGGTGCATAGGAACAGGCTGCAACCCACATACACAAAGGATGCGTTCAGCCTCAAGGTGGATAAAAGTAGTTCTAAAACCTAAACATTTTTTTTTACCTTAATGCATTCTCTGGTATCACCCCCTCACCCCCCTTATACTTACCTGAGCCTGATCTCGATCAAGCGCAGTGCCTGTCTGTAGCGGCTCTCTACTTTTCTTCCCACCTTCACAAGCTTTTCCGAGAGCAGCAGGATCCATTGGCTCCCACTGCTGTCAGTCAAATCTTGTGAAGAGGGAATGGGGGGCGGGGCCCCGCATCACTGTCTGTGTCTATAGACGCAGGCAGCGTGCTTTTGGGAATTCCGCCCACAGGTGTGCCACAAGCAGCTTCCTATGGTGGCACATGAGAGGCGGAAGAGACAGAAGCGCCGGAAGAGACAGGAGCGCCAGCAGGGGACCCCAGAGGAGGAAGTTTCCATTGCACAGAGCAGGTAGCTATAAAATGTTTGTTATTTAAAAATAAAAGGAAGTTTCAAATGCTAAAATTGACGTGGCCAGTAATACTCGATTCAGACTCCCATAAACAAAAACCTTATTAGTTTCACTACTCATCTAAGTGGTTTCCTCAGTACTAATATGTCAAAATACCCACATGGACCACTCAGTCCTTTTAAAGCAGGCATTGGCTATCCCCGACGCATGTGCCCAGGCAAGAAAACAATGCTGTTTGTGTCGGCATCTGCTGTCATTGGCTGCAAAACTGACAGCTCACTAGGTGACCATTTACAAAGTCTGAGCCCACCCACCTCCCTGTGGTCACTAAAAGCCCATCAACATCTACAGGAGGTACCCTGCTTTCCTAAAAGTAAAGGGTCCGATCTGAAGGGTGAAGGTACAGGAATTGAGGTGATCTGAGGTGTGAAGGTGCAGGAATTGGGGTGATCTGAGGTGTGAAGATGCAGGAATTGGGGTGATCTGAGGGGTGAAGGTGCAGGGATTGGAATGATCTCAGGGGTGAAGGTGCAGGGATTGGAATGATCTCAGGGGTGAAGGTGCAGGGATTGGAATGATTTCAGGGGTGAAGGTGCAGGAATTGGAATGATCTCAGGGGTGAAGGTGCAGGAATTGGAATGATCTCAGGGGTGAAGGTGCAGGGATTGGAATGATCTGAGGTGTGAAGGTGTGGGAATTAGGATGATCTGAAGTGTGAAGGTGCAGGAATTGGAATAATCTGAAGTGTGAAGGTACAAGAATTGGGGTGATTTTAGGGGTGAAGGTGCAGGAATTGGAATAATCTGAAGTGTGAAGGTGCAGGAATTGGGATGATCTGAAGTGTGAAGGTGCAGGAATTGGGATGACCTGAAGTGTGAAGGTGCAGGAATTGGGATGATCTCAGGGGTGAAGGTGCAGGGAATGGAATGATCTCAGGGGTGAAGGTGCAGGGATTGGAATGATCTCAGGGGTGAAGGTGCAGGGATTGGAATGATCTCAGGGGTGAAGGTGCAGGGATTGGAATGATCTCAGGGGTGAAGGTGCAGGAATTGGAATGATCTCAGGGGTGAAGGTGCAGGAATTGGAATGATCTGAAGTGTGAAGCTGCAGGGATTGGAATGATCTCAGGGGTGAAGTTGCAGGGATTGGAATGATCTCAGGGGTGAAGGTACAGGAACAGGGTCCAATCTTAGGCGAGAAGGTGCAGGAATTGGGGATGATCTGAAGTTTATACATTGGGACTGATCTGAGATGTGAAGGTGGAGGAATTGGGGATGATCTGAAGTTTATACATTGGGACTGATCTGAGATGTGAAGGTGGAGGAATTGGGTCGAAGTGTGAAGGTGCAGGAATTGGGGTCATCTGAGGAGTGAAGATGCAGGAATTGGGATAATGTGAGGGGTGAAGGTACAGGAATTGGGAATGATGTGAAATTTGAAGTTTACACATTGGGACCGATCTGAGGAGTGAAGGTGCAGGAATTGGGGTGATCTGAGGAGCAAAGGTGAAGGAAGTGGGGTGATCTGAGGAGTAAAGGTGCAGGAATTGGGGTGATCTGAGGAGTAAAGGTACAGGAATTGGATCTGATCTGCGATGTGAAGGTTCAGGAATTTGGGGAGTGTCTGAAATTTGAAGTTTATACGTTGGGGTGATCTGAGGTGTGAAGGTGCAGGAACTGGGGCGATCTGAGGATTGAAGTTTATATATTGAGCTGATCTGAGATCTTAAGTGCATGAATTTGGGCTGAACATGTTTTGTGTGTTCACCATCTAGTCAATGTTTGCACACATAGCTGTACTGCTAATGACATACTAGCAGTACAACTAAAGAGTGCAATAAAATTGAAAACAAACCAAAACATACTATTGTTCACTGGAAGAAGCAGTCCATAATATCAGACACAAAAGAACGTGGAAGTGAAGGTGGAATATGAACGTTGACTTCCATTTTCCTATGAGTACTGGGGATAAGTAGGAGATGGCAAACCCTCCATATTAGTACATGTCCTTGCTCAGAGTTATGGGAGAGGAGTGGCAAAAAAGAAACCCAAAAACAAACACTCAAAACACCAATGACAAGACATTCTTGGAAACCAACTGCGAGTGGTTTTAATAGGAGGGGGAGCATTTTACAACTCTAAACCACATAAGTCTGTGGGAGTCAACCTGCCCTCCACATCTACTGCTGAGCAAGGGAAAATAAGTTCTCATGTACAAAACATCAAAGAGAGTAAAAACAATTATTACGGGGAAACTGAACCTCTGCACTACGGAAAATATAATCACAAAAAAACTGCAACAAACGGACATGGTGGAATGGGCCCTAAAGGATGATTTTAACATTTACTCAGAGAAGATCCCCTTCAAAGGAAACTAGTCACTGCCCCAGAAAAACATGCAGCCAGTGAAAATAAACAAGTTCTAAAGCCCTCGGACTTACATGCACTTCTTCAAATCACTTCAAGCTTCAAGACTTTCCCCACCTCCTGCTTGACCCTGACCAGCTAGTGTCCATTATGAGAATCTTCCAAAAGATGGGAAGAAAGGACTTCCAACTCCCAAGTTAGATTCCTGAACCACAAAGCCAGGGATAGCCTGTCCTTGGAGTCAACCACTCACCCTGTCCAGAGACCAGACTTGCTTGTCCAACTATGACAGAAAAGTACATAGCGGATGTCTGGAGTGAAATAGGGCAAAGGGAACTGACTCAAAGGACTCTACCATCAGACCCAAGACTCTCATGCAGAAGCAAAGAGATGGATGGCTTCTTGATTAAAAGGTTTGTACTCGAGACCAGATGGTCTAAAGCTTGTCCTGAAGAAGGAACCCTCTGGCCTAAAACCCAGATGCAGATTCTTCAGGTGATGAGTTTCTTCCAGTGATCATTTCTGAAGGTTCAGAATTCATCCAAACCTCTGTGACCACTGGGCAGGCAGAGATGTGTTGTCAGTAGGGGTGCACCGATACCATTTTTGTAACACCAAGTACGAGTTCCGATACTTTTTCAAGTACTTGCTGATACTGATACCTATTGTCATAGAAAGGTAAGTGGACAAGGGATGGGGGAAATCACGCTATGGTTGGGAGGGGGGGTGAAGGTTAGGATAGAGGGGCAGGGGTGTGGGCTTGGGGTGGAATGGTTGGGATGAGTGGTTGAGGGATGGGATAGGTAGACAGGGCTGGTAGCTAATGTGACAGCTGGGGGGAGGGGGTGAAGTTTGGAAAGTTGCTAGGTGGCAGAAGGGGACCTTTAAGCTGGACACAGTGGGGCTGCAAAGGATGGAGAACTGTGACTAAACTAGGAGTAGGGTAGATGGTAGTGATAGAGGATAGAAGAGTGGGATAATGACAGGATTGTTTGACAGTTGTGGATTCGAGGTTGTAAAATGTGCCGGGGGAAGGGGGGGAATAAATTGGCAAGGAGTGGTGACAGTAAAATGGAGAGAAGGGCAGCCATCAGAAATTTTGGGGCCCCTTACACCAATCTAGTGTCATCCCATATACTGATAGCAGCCAGTGTGGCCCCCAGACAATGCATAGAAGAGCTGCACAGTGTTGGACCCCAAAACACAATGCAGTAGAGCAGCAGAATGTGGCCCTGGGTGCCTCAGAATATAAAGCAGCAGGGGCCCAAAACACAGAATATCCCTGGTTCCACAGCATACTCTCAAGAACGGAGGCAGCAGAATGTGGCCCCCCTGCACAATATAGAATAGCATAACGGTGTGGCCCCCAGGAGGCCCATAGGCTGCCTAAACCATAACATAATACATGCAGCCCATCCCTGTGTGGCCTCCAGGTCCCCTCCTCACCTATTCCAGAACAGCCCCATGACAGTCTCACCTGGATGAACTGTATGGTGAGAGCGGACTTCCCGACCCCGCCTCCTCCCATCACCACCACCCGGTACTTCTCCTGCTTGGCCCCCTCCCTCCAGTCAGACATCCCGCAGTCCACATTGTGAGATGCTCAAAGTTTGGGATATTATTTTATAACTTAACCCTGCTTTAACCACTTGCCTATGGGGCACTTTCACCCCCTTCCTGCCCAGGCTGACTTTCAGCTTTCAGCGCTGTTGCACTTTGAATGACTATTGCGCGATCATGCAACACTGTACCCATATGACATTTTTATCATTTTTATTTTAAATAGATAGAGCTTTCTTTTGGTGGTATTTAATCACCTCTGGGTTTTTTTATTTTTTGATAAGCCAAAAACAACTGAAAATTTTGAAAAAAAAAAAAGTTTTTTCTTAGTTTCTGTTATAAAATCTTGCAAATGAGTAATTTTTCTCCTTCATTGATGTGCGCTAATGAGGCTGCAGTGATGGGCACTGAGGAGGCACTGGTAGGTGGCATTGACAGGCATCACTGGTGGGCATTTACAAACATCACTGAAAGGCAGTACTCATATATGGCACTGATAGGCAGCACTGACTGGCATTGATAGGTGGCACTGAAAGTCAGCTCAGATGGGCACTGATATGTGGCATTGATGTGCACTGGTAGGCACTGATATGTGGCATTGATGTACACTGGTAGGCACTGATATGTGGCACTGATGGGCTACACTGATCATCAGGGCACTGGTCATCAGTGCCCTGATGTTCAGTGTAGATGTCCCCTCTGAGGAATGTTGATTACTGGCTCTCCTCTCCTCACGAGCTGTCAGCTTGTGAGGAGAGAAATGCCGATAACCAGCATTTCCTTATTCACATCTGATCAGCTGTGATTGGACACAGCTGATCACGACAGAGCCAAAGTCATCAGCTCTTTCCGCTGATTGGTAATCCCCTGTGTCACGGGGACACAATGCACCACCGATCGCCATTTGTCTGTTAAACTATATCACCGGGACTGAAAATGAAAGAAAATCCCAAATTTTGGGTTGACACCATAATAGTAATAGAGGGGAAATCTTCCAATGGGGACACTAGTTCTAATGACAATCAGGAATTCCTTCACTTTGGAGGATCTACCCATGGGCACCTCGATAACAAAAACAAAACCTCAACGGACAGGAGTTAAAGCCCTCGCTTACTCTATCTAAAATGGTAAAAACAAAAAGTCTCGCTGTTAAGTTTCACTTTAATCATTCTTCTGATTGCTTTCCATTGTCCATCTCTGCTCTATGTCATGTCATTCCTGACTCAGCTGATTCAGGGAAAGATTTAGAACAGTCAGCAACAGCAATTAGATGTTCTATATCACAGGTGTCAAACACAAGGCCCGCGGGCCGGATCTGGCCCTCCAGGCCATTTCATGTGGCCCTTGCACCTCTCCTACAGGTACCCCATTGTCTCCACCCCCACCTTGTCTCGGCAGTCAGCAGCAGAAGGTTAATAGGACTTCTCTGCCAAATCCTGCACCTCTCAGTGCAGCAGCAGCACCCCTCATCTCTGCCTCCCCTGGTCTAAGCATTCAGCAAACTCTGGTAACTGACTCCACTCTTCCTCTGGTCCTCCTGCAGATCCTGCACTTTCTGCTTTTCAGCTCTGCCCCCAAAGGGGGTGCACGGTGATGTTAGGGAGGATGTGGGATTCTTGACATCTGATGTAATGGGGGGGTGGGGTGCTCTGGATATCTAGTCTTACAGATACAACCAGCCAATTGAGGGAAACCATAATGCTGATACGGCCCGCGATGAAATGGAGTTTGACACCCCTGATCTATATCATAACTGGGTTCCTGTACACTTTGTCTTTAACATGCAAATGTTATATAACAGATCTGTTACCAGGAAATACTCCATAGGAAGTGCCTAATGTGTACAAGAGGAAACTTTGTTCTTATAATTGTTCTTGTTTCCAGTGATCTTTACTGAGAATTTTAAAAGAACAGAAGTCCCATGCTGGAGAGGAGGAGGTCTTATGGAGGACACATTATAAAAATATCACCGCCCGCCAAAAAATAAAGCAACGGGCACAAAGGATGTATGTGTCCAAGACAAGAAATCTCATTATCACGGGTCCACACAGTGCACAGGAAAAGCAGCAAACATTAAAGTAGATGTAAACCCCAGCTAAAGGATTTAATTTACTAAAGCACTTGTATCAAACAATTGCTACGGTTTGCTTTAGTTTTTTTTCTTTTTTATTATAAAATGTGTTTCTCATAATATTTTGATTGCATATCAGCACATATTGCCTGCAGCCAGGGGCGTCCCTAGGGTTTGTGTCACCTGGTGCGCGTACACTTGGTGTCACCCCTCCGACGATCCCCGAAGGATGGATCGGATCTGCGGATTGAGCGTAATTTATTTATTTCAGGTACTTATATAGTGCCGTCAATTTACGCCACGCTTTACACATATATATTGTACATTCACATCAGTCCCAACCCTCAAGGGGTTTACAATCTAAGGTCCCTAACTCACATTCATACACATACAGTGGGGTAAAAAAGTATTTAGTCAGCCATCAATTGTGCAAGTTCTCCCACTTAAAAAGATGAGAGAGGCCTGTAATTGGCATCATAGGTAGACCTCAACCATGAGAGACAAAATGAGAACAAAAATCCAGACAATCACATTGGCTGATTTGGAAAGAATTTATTTGCAAATTATGGTGGAAAATAAGTATTTGGTCAATATCAAAAGTTCATCTCAATACTTTGTTATATATCCTTTGTTAGCAATGACAGAGGTCAGACGTTTCCTGTAAGTCTTCACAAGGTTGGCACACACTGTTGCTGGTATGTTGGCCCATTCCTCCATACAGATCTCCTCTAGAGCAGTGATGTTTTGGGGCTGTCGCTGGG
This sequence comes from Staurois parvus, assembly GCF_062004578.1. Classification (NCBI taxonomy): domain Eukaryota; kingdom Metazoa; phylum Chordata; class Amphibia; order Anura; family Ranidae; genus Staurois; species Staurois parvus. The sequence continues at coordinate 47,194 of NW_028318456.1, forward strand.
CAACACGGACTTTCAATTCCCTCCAAAGGTTTTCTATGGGGTTGAGATCTGGAGACTGGCTAGGCCACTCCAGGACCTTGAAATGCTTCTTACGAAGCCACTCCTTCGTTGCCCGGGCGGTATGTTTGGAAGTATAAATATAAATAAACAGCGCAAATTTAGATAATCAATATAATAAATCATATAAAATAGGTGCATAAATTATTCGTGTTTGCCCTTAATCTTAAACAAAAACACCCAAAAGTCCATGTGCTGAAAACATAATTAAATTGTAGAAATAAAAGTGCCAACTTCTTTTCTTCAGAAAATACTTTCACCTTCCACCAGTGCACAAACCAACATCGAATACACTCACCAGAACTTGGTGAGTAAAAGGACCTTTAAGGAATTTTTAGGGATCCTAAACCCTCTTTGTTGCCACGCTAGGGAAAATCTTCACCCTCCGAATAGACTCCACCATCCAACCAAAAGAAAAAAACTCACATAGCATAATATTGTCACACAATAGTAACTTTTTCCAAATGGAGATTAAGGCCACTCACATGTTAAACACTTGCTAAAGGCATGTTTATTATGTATAAAAGGCTTCAGTTCCAGCAGATATACAAACTTTTCCTTCCAGGACTCTCACATCCACAGTGGAACAAAGACAGGACTCCTCTTAGACCAAACAGTGAACCAAGATGGCCGCTAGAACGCACCGCTCAGCGTGCGCTCCACTCACCGGAAATGACGTCAGGCGCATGAAGTGTGGACCGGAAATGCGTCAACGCGTTTCGCCCCTCCCATAGGGCGTTATCAAGACCATGTGAGTGGCCTTAATCTCCATTTGGAAAAAGTTACTATTGTGTGACAATATTATGCTATGTAAGTTTTTTTCTTTTGGTTGGATGGTGGAGTCTATTCGGAGGGTGAAGATTTTCCCTAGCGTGGCAACAAAGAGGGTTTAGGATCCCTAAAAATTCCTTAAAGGTCCTTTACTCACCAAGTTCTGGTGAGTGTATTCGATGTTGGTTTGTGCACGGGTGGAAGGTGAAAGTATTTTCTGAAGAAAAGAAGTTGGCACTTTTATTTCTACAATTTAATTATGTTTTCAGCACATGGACTTTTGGGTGTTTTTGTTTAAGATTAAGGGCAAACACGAATAATTTATGCACCTATTTTATATGATTTATTATATTGATTAATTATCTAAATTTGCGCTGTTTATTTATATTTATATTGTTTGTGTTTTCACGATTGGCACAGCAGCATTTTTAGAGTGTTATTTGGAAAGTTTTGGCGCAGGAATAAGTTTTCTGGTATGTTTGGAAGACCCAGCCACGTTTCATCTTCAATGCCCTTGCTGATGGAAGGAGGTTTGCACTCAAAATCTCACGATACATGACCCCATTCATTCTGTCCTGTACATGGATCAGTCGTCCTGGTCCCTTTGTGGAGAAACGGTCCCAAAGCATGATGTTGCCACCCCCATGCTTCACAGTAGGTATGGTGTTCTTTGGATGCAACTCAGCATTCTCTCTCCTCCAAACACGACGAGTTGTGTTTCTACCAAACAGTTCTATTTTGGTTTCATCTGACCATATGACATTCTCCCAATCCTCTTCTGAATCATCCAAATGCTCTCTAGCAAACTTCAGACGGGCCCGGACATGTACTGGCTTAAGCAGGGGGACACGTCTGGCACTGCAGGATCTGAGTCCCTGACGACGTAGTGTGTTACTGATGGTAGCCTTTGTTACGTTGGTCCCAGCTCTCTGCAGGTCATTCACTAGGTCCCCCCGTGTGGTCCTGGGATTTTTGCTCACCATTCTTGTGATCATTTTGACCCCACGGGGTGAGATCTTGCGTGGAGCCCCAGATCGAGGGAGATTATCAGTGGTCTTGTATGTCTTCCATTTTCTAATTATTGCTCCCACAGTTGATTTGTTCACACCAAGCTGCTTGCCTATTGCAGATTCAGTCTTCCCAGCCTGGTGCAGGTCTACAATTTTGTTTCTGGTGTCCTTCGACAGCTCTTCGGTCTTCACCATAGTAGAGTTTGGAGTGTGACTGTTTGAGGTTGTGGACAGGTGTCTTTTATACTGATAACAAGTTCAAACAGGTGCCATTGATACAGGTAATGAGTGCAGGACAGAGGAGCCTCTTAAAGAAGAAGGTACAGGTCTGTGAGAGCCAGAAATCTTGCTTGTTTGTAGGTGACCAAATACTTATTTTCCACCATAATTTGCAAATAAATTCTTTCCAAATTAGCCAATGTGATTGTCTGGATTTTTTTTCTCATTTTGTCTCTCATAGTTGAGGTCTACCTATGATGCCAATTACAGGCCTCTGTCATCTTTTTAAGTGGGAGAACTTGCACAATTGGTGGCTGACTAAATACTTTTTTGCCCCACTGTACATACTAGGGCCAATTTAGACAGGATCCAATTAACTTACCAGCATGTCTTTGGAGTGTGGGAGGAAACCGGAGCACCCGGAGGAAACCCACGCAGGCACAGGGAGAACATGCAAACTCCATGCAGGTGGTGCCGTGGTTGGGATTCGAACCCATGACCCATTTACTGCAAGGCAGACGTGCTAACCACTAAGCCACTGGGCTGCCCCAATAATGGATCAGAGTGTGATCCATTATGCTCCCCAATCTGCAGATCCGATCCATCCTGCGGGGATCATCGGCTTGCAACCTATACGGGGTTAACTGATCTCTCCACGAGCTCCACGAAAAGGAAAGTTTTAAAGCAAGCCGACGATCCCCGCAGGATGGATCAGATCTGCGGATTGGGGAGCATAATGGATCGGACTCCGATCCATTATGGTCAATCTGCAGATCTGATCCATCTTGAAGGGATTTTCAGCTTGCTTTAAAACTTTCCTTTTCGTGGAGCTCATGGAGAGGGTCTGGTGTCACCCTGTGCAATAGGTGCCACCCTGTGCATCGCGTACCCCCTGCACCTGCCTAGGGATGCCACTGCCTACCTGCAGCCACTTCCTGACTACATGCATGCCCTCCTACATGCATTGCTCAAGGAGGTTGTCATGCCGGTGTGTCACGGACCTGCCTGTGTGTCAGCAAGGCCACTTACAGTCCTTATCAAGAGAATGTGTAACAGCGTGACAACTCAAATACACAATTGGGTGCCTGGGACAGAGTGTTTTTTTTTTAAATCTATATTCCCATTGCAGATATTCCTGGAAGTACGGCTCATCAAATGGAAGGTGCTGTAGCGACTACCAGCTGGGACTGGAAACATCACAGGCAAACGTACATATTCGCCAGCGCACCACGGATCTCCAATATGGTCCAAAAAGGTTTTAATTGCAAAAAGATCATATCACAAAAGAAAGTGCAATGTTTCGGAGCCACACAGGACCCCTTCGTCAGGCATGTGATAAGGGTGCATCAGTGACTATACAGAATATATATACATAAACCACCAATCAAAACCAAGAACATATCACCATCCCCATCATCTGACATCTCATGATATCACAATCCCGCCAAAATATACAAAATATGGTTAGAAGCGCAGCTACTAATATATGTTGCCAATCGGGTACACTAGTCAGATGTGCGCAATTGGGGATCGCTAGAGAGGCTCGCTGTTGCATGGTGGTCACCAATCCGGGTACGCCGCGAGTGGCGCATGCGCACACAGGTACTTAGCGGCGGAAACACATGACGTCTGTCTGCTCGTCTGGCCAGGGGCAGGCTCACCTCCAGAGACGGAGCTGAATAGACACCAGGGACAACGCAGTAAAAAAAAAAAAAAAAACACAACTGAAAACAAAGGTGAAAATAAAATGGCCAAAAATTGGAAAACAGAAAAAAGAACCACAAAGGAAAACGAGCGACAACATATATTAGTACCACAACGGCTGCGCTTGGCAGAAGGTCATTATTGGCACATGGAGGTTTATACACACAGCACTGAGACTCTTTAGAACCATATTTTGGCGGGATTGTGACGTCAGATGATGGGGATGGTGACATGTTCTTGGGTTTGATTGGTGGTATATGTATATATATTCTGTTTAGTCAGTGTTGCACCCTTATCACATGCCTGATGAAGGGGTTCTGCGCGGCTCCGAAACATTGCATGTGATCTTTTTGCGATAAAAACCTTTGTGGACCACACTGGAGATCCATGGTGTGCTGGCGAATATGTACGTTTTTGTGGGGCTGAGTGTCGTCACCCTACAACAGCAAGAGCCAGGTCAAAGATCGTCACTGGCAAGATGACCATGTATTTTCTAAAAAATTGCAGATTTAAAAAAAACAAAACAAAAAACACATCAACATGTTCAAATGTATTTGAGATTCAATGGATCGGGTTTACCATCAGACCTACCTGTCAACAGAAGCAGAACCCAGCCTCCACTACTCTCTGTGCCACCAGGTGACAGATTGTGTGTGTGTGTAGATAGATATATATATATATATATTTAGATTCCCAACCATGGCGCCTTCTGCATGGAGTTTGCATGTTCTCCCTGTGTTCGCGTGGGTTTCCTCCAGGTACTCTGGTTTCCTCCCACTTTCCAAAGACATGCTGGTAGGTTAATTGGCCTCTGTCTAAAATTGTCCTAGTTTCATCCCTGGCCATGCGGGATCTCCTGCATGGGTGGGGTTGGGGAAAGACCTGGCAACCTACCCTATAAAATAATTGGTAAGATAATTCGTGGAAGAAGTCGCTTGCGAGTGACGGTCCATGCAATCGCCAAGGGTCGGATACGACTGAATGGATAGATAGATATATATTCGTATGTATGTATATATATGTACATACATACGAATATATACATTTATATACACACACACATATATACAGTGGGGATCGAAAGTTTGGGCACCCCAGCTAAAAATTTGTATTAATGTGCATAAAGAAGCCAAGGAAAGATGGAAAAATCTCCAAAAGGCATCAAATTACAGATTAGACATTCTTATAATATGTCAACAAAAGTTAGATTTTATTTCCATCATTTACACTTTCAAAATAACAGAAAACAAAAAAATGGCGTCTGCAAAAGTTTGGGCACCCTGCAGAGTTAATATCTTGTACTGCCCCCTTTGGCAAGTATCACAGCTTGTAAACGCTTTTTGTAGCCAGCCAAGAGTCTTTCAATTCTTGTTTGAGGTATCTTTGCCCATTCTTCCTTACAAAAGTCTTCCAGTTCTTTGAGATTTCTGGGCTGTCTGTCACGCACTGCTCTTTTAAGGTCTATCCATAGATTTTCAATTATGTTGAGGTCAGGAGATTGTGAAGGCCATGGCAAAACCTTCAGTTTACGCCTCTTGATGTAATCCCCCGTGGATTTCGAGGTGTGTTTAGGATCATTATCCATTTGTAGAAGCCATCCTCTCTTTAACTTCAGCTTTTTCACAGATGGCATCAAGTTACCATGCAAAATTTGCTGAAATTTTATTGAATCCATTTTTCCTTCTACTCGTGAGATGTTCCCTGTGCCACTGGCTGCAATACAACCCCAAAGCATGATTGATCCAACCCCATGCTTAACAGTTGGACAGAGGTTCTTGTCATTAAATTCTGTGCCCCTTCTTCTCCAAACGTACCTTTGCTCATTCCGGCCAAAAAGTTCAATTTTAACCTCATCGGTCCACAGAACTTGTTTCCAAAATGCATCAGGCTTGTCTATATGTTCATTTGCAAAGTTCAAACGATGATTTTTGTGGTGAGGACGTAGAAGAGGTTTTCTTCTGATGACTCTTCCATGAAGACCATATTTGTACAAGTATCTCTTTATAGTGGAATAGTGTACCACAACTCCAGTGTCTGCCAGATCTTTCTGGAGGGATCGTGCAGTCAAACGTGGGTTTTGAATTGTTTTTCTCACAATCCTGCGAGCTGTTCTGTCTGATATTTTTCTTGGTCTTCCAGATCTTGCTTTAACTTCCACTGTTCCTGATGACTGCCATTTCTTAATTACATTCCGAACAAAGGATATTGACATCTGAAAACGCTTTGCTATCTTCTTATAGCCTTCTCCAGCTTTGTGAGCGTCAACTATTTTCAGTTTCAGTTTTCTAGACAACTGCTTAGAAGAACCCATGGTGCTGATTGTTGGGGCAAGGTCAGATGAGTCTGGGCATTTAAAACCTTTGAGATTGACAATGATTGAGAACAATCCATGACACTGGCATGTCTCAGCTTTGCAAAGGGGGCAGTGCATGCTATAAATTCTGCAGGGTGCCATTTTTTTGTTTTCTGTTATTTTGAAAGTGTAAATGATGGAAATAAAATCTAACTTTTGTTGACATATTATAAAAATGTCTAATCTGTAATTTGATGCCTTTTGGAGATTTTTCCATCTTTCCTTGGCTTCTTTATGCACATTAATACAAATTTTTAGCTGGGGTGCCCAAACTTTCGATCCCCACTGTATATATATATATATATACACACACACACGGGGTGTACCGAAAGCAATACGAAAGTGGGCATAACCTTTTAATCAACCCCTTCCCACCGCTCCTCTCAGCCCTTTAAGAGGATTTAAATGCCAGAAGGCAGAGGCAGGTATTCCGATCATGTGACCACAGTGATTGGCAGTCACAGCGGTCACATGATCAGAAAGCTCCTAATCGCAGGAAGCGTGCTCTCAACACAGTAAAGTGCTTATCTAGGGCCATATATATGCAGCCACTAAAGCTGGCGCTAAAGCTCAACCATACATGCGCCAGGTTGGCGGTAAGTGGGTAATCTACACGGGTTGCTCAAAGTTCACATGTTGGTAGAGTAACTCTTCCTCTGTAGTAACCCTTCTTCTTCTTCCTCTTCTTCCCTGCAGGTAAATAATGGATTCTTTCTTGACTTGATACCTACATTATTCAATCTGCCTCACCAAACCTTTGTCTGTATCACCCACCTCTGTGCTGTACTGGAAGGTGACTGGAGCTTTCCGCAGAATTTCTATTGCTTCTGTGTAAGACATTCTGTAAAAATAAAGGAACAACAATAAATCTTGTTTAAGAGGAATTGACACTCTTTATCATATATTTATTTAATGCTGAACTTCACCCTTACCTTCTCCCCCACACCACTAGCAAGTGCTTTCCTGGTTAGAAACTGATTACTCCCAATTCCAAACATGCATCCACAATATAACCCTTTGAAACTGCAGCCCACCTTTCGTTATATCAAAGTACAAATTTCCGGCATCCCTTTAGATGTGCATGCTCCCAGGGTGGTGCAGGCCCTTAGATGTGCAAGTTGCTGAAGGCCTACTTGATTACAAATCAAGCAACTGATGACCTGATCAGTCTCTCACAGGTATTAGCTTTCTCTTCTATTATTTTGTTCCCATGCATTACATGAAGAACACATTCCCGGCATCCATTTAGATGTGCATGCACCCAGGGTGGTACAGACCCTTAGTTGTGCAAGTTGCTGAAGGCCTACTTGATTACAAATCAAGCAACTGATGAGCAGATCAGTCTCTCACAGCTATTAGCTTTCTCTCCTATTATTTTGTTTCCATGCATTATATGAAAGAACACATTCCCGGCATCCCTTTACATGTACATGCTTTCTGGTTGGTACAGACTTTAGCTGTGCAAGTTTCTGATCATCTGCTCAATTTCAAATCAAGCAACTGTTCAGCAGATCATACAGCTAAAGTCTGCAGCACTCAGTGGCAAGCAGGGAGCAGCATGTGCATTTAAAGCGATGCCAGGAATGTTTTCTTTCACATATGAAAAAAATCAGAGACAGGATGCTGTGATGTTTTCATTAGACTGCTGGCTCCTCCCACATGGAAGAAAAATATATTTGAAATATAATTTAAAAATATATTTTTAAATATACCCACATATATATATATATATATATATACCGTATTTTTCGCACCATAAGACGCACTTTTTTCCCCCCCAAAAAGGGGGGAAAATGTCAGTGCGTCTTATGGAGCGAATGTAAAGCGGCCGGTCCGGTATTTCTGCCGCCACCATGTCAGAATACCGGGCCGGCCGTTCAGCTGTTCTCCCCTGCAGGGCCTTACCTGTTCCTCGCTCCAGCGCTGCACAGTCTTCCCGCGCTGGCTTCTGTGACAGCCGGGTGCCCACTGCGCATGTGCTGCGCTTTGTGAATGATCCGGTGTCTTCTGGGACACATGAAAGGTCACAGAAGGCGCCGGGCCATTCACAAAGCGAAGCGCTTCTTGCACCTGCGCAGTGGGCACCCGGCTGTCACAGAAGCCGGCCCGGGAAGAAGAGGGAAGGCAACTCCGCGGAAGTGGGAGCGGGTACCTGTCAAATTCAGGTACCCGCTCCCCCTCCCTCCCCAAAGGTCAGCAGTCTCTGGTCATCCCCTTCACTGTCTGCAGTCTCTGGTCATTCCCTGCACTGTCCGCAGTCTCTGGTCATTCCCTGCACTGTCCGCAGTCTCTGGTCATTCCCTGCACTGTCCGCAGTCTCTGGTCATTCCCTGCACTGTCCGCAGTCTCTGGTCATTCCCTGCACTGTCCGCAGTCTCTGGTCATCCCCTGCACTGTCCGCAGTCTCTGGTCATCCCCTTCACTGTCTGCAGTCTCTGGTCATTCCCTGTACTGTCCGCAGTCTCTGGTCATTCCCTGTACTGTCCGCAGTCTCTGGTCATTCCCTGTACTGTCCGCAGTCTCTGGTCATCCCCTGTACTGTCTGCAGTCTCTGGTCATTCCCTGTACTGTCCGCAGTCTCTGGTCATTCCCTGCACTGTCCGCAGTCTCTGGTCATTCCCTGCACTGTCCGCAGTCTCTGGTCATTCCCTGCACTGTCCGCAGTCTCTGGTCATCCCCTGCACTGTCCGCAGTCTCTGGTCATTCCCTGCACTGTGTCCGCAGTCTCTGGTCATCTCCTGCACTGTGTCCGCAGTCTCTGGTCATCTCCTGTACTGTGTCCGCAGTCTCTGGTCATCTCCTGTACTGTGTCCGCAGTCTCTGGTCATCTCCTGTACTATGTCTGCAGTCTCTGGTCATCTCCTGTACTGTCCGCAGTCTCTGGTCATCCCCTGTACTATGTCTGCAGTCTCTTGTCATCTCCTGTACTGTGTCCGCAGTCTCTGGTCATCCCCTGTACTATGTCTGCAGTCCATTGGTTCAGAATATTTTTTTTTCTTGTTTTTCACCTCTAAAACCTAGGTGCGTCTTATGGTCAGGTGCGTCTTATGGAGCGAAAAATACGGTATATATATATATATATATATATATATATACATACATACACACACACACACATACATATACACACACACACTGTATGTTGAAATGCGTTTTGTTTACAAAATATGTGAAACATTTTTAAAAATACATTTCAAATATACTGTATTTAAAAATACAAATCTACATTTTTGGAATGCATTTACAAATATATGTAAAAATAGATGTTAAAATTATATGTTAAAAAAATCTGAAGAATATATATATTTTGAAATATATTGAATATTGGCAAAATTGTAGCATTTCAAATATACGTCAATATATTTGGGAAGAATATTTTTAAAATACATTTCAAATATACTTTTTTTCCATATGGGCTCCCATGAAACTCAGCACAAAGACCACCAGTCAGACTCAAGATGTCAGTGGGTCTCAAAAGAGGCATTTCTTAAAAACAAAACGATTTTAATAAAAGAAAGTGAACCGCATGTTGCTCAGGTGGAAATGTGAACACGACAAGGTATTATATGCAGTACACATAGAATGTGTAATATGTTACATTACATTATTATATGCACAGGGGCGGACTGACCATTTGGAAACTCAGGCACTGCCCGAGGGCCCGGGGTCAGTAGGGGGCCCCATGAGATGCCCCTGGTACCTTTTTCATAGGGTTTTTTGAGTTTGGGAAAGGACACAGGGGCCCCATGATCCCCTATTGCCCGGGGCCCCCATAAGTTGTCAGTCCACCCCTGTCCCCCACTGATGGAGATCACATGACCAAACACCAAGGTTTTCGATTCTAATCCAGTTAGACATCAGCCTTATGTGGAAGCAGGTCTGCAAAATTTACAAAAAAAAAAAGAAAAAAAAGATAAAAGGTGCTAATGGTGTCAGAAAGGAAAGTAATCCTTCCTATGGAGGAAAGGTATTTTTAGCAATGGCAGATCCGCTTCTCGTTTTAGAGTATTAATTTCCCCATAAAAAGCCCCAATTTTCTCAGCACTAATCGCTGTACTTGAGCGACTCTTAACTACTCCTGATTGCTACCCTAATTGGAGCTCAATTATGCCGGTGAACTGAATGGGTTTCCATATAAAGATGGCTCCGTACTGATATGGCATCGCTGTGTAATGGACAGGAACCGTCACAGGACGTCAGCTGACCTAATTATTCCACAGATAATAAGCTTGCCCTAAAAAAGAAAAAAAACCAACAACAATCCTGGCCTGCTGGGATTTGTAGTTCTCCAAATGGGGGCGCACCCTCACATCTAAAAGGTGACCAAGACAATTGTAGACGATGGAGCAGGACCAATATATGGTCATCCAGCACTAGTGGATACCGTATCTGGCAACATTTTGAATGAAGAAAAAAAAAGAAAAGAAAAGGGAAACAGTGCGATCCGCTGATCTCAGCTGGAGCCGTGTGAACCAGCCCTAACGGAAGCTTTAAAACTGACCTCCAGCTCTTCCTTCAGTCTTGCACAGGTGTACCGGCTCCTCTCCTGTGCTGAAATCGCTTCCTCTGATTTCACTGCACACTGTGAGCTTCTCATAATGTGCATTAAAAGCTGCAGCAAATCAGACACAGCCTGCCTCAGTTACTGCTTGGAGGATGCTCAACGTCATCTAATACAGGAGTCTCCAAACTGCTGCCGCATGTGGCCCTTTACTATAACCAGCCCTAGAGGGCCTGCCACTGACACCAACAATTGGGCATATTTTCTGCCAATGACACCAACAATGGGGCGCTTCTCCTTCCGTTGACACCAACGATGGGGCATTATTCCTGCCACTGACACCAACAATGGGGCATAATTCCTGCCACTGACACCAACGATAGGGCAAAATTCCTTCCACTGACACCAACGATAGGGCAAAATTCCTTCCACTGACACCAACAATAGGGCATAATTCCTGCCACTGACACCATCGATAGGGCATAATTCCTTCCACTGACACTAACAATGGGGCATAATTCCTGCCACTGACACCATTGATAGGGCATAATTCCTTCCACTGACACCAACAATGGGGCATTATTCCTGCCACTGACACCAACAATGGGGCATAATTCCTGCCACTGACACCAACAATGGGGCATAATTCCTTCCACTGACACCAACAATGGGGCATAATTCCTGCCACTGACACCATCGATAGGGCATAATTCCTTCCACTGACACCAACAATGGGGCATAGTTCCTGCCACTGACACCAACAATCGGGCACTTCTTCTGCTGACACCAACAATCGGGCATTATTCCTGCCACTGACACCAACAATGGGATACTATTCCTCCCACTGACACCAACGATAGGGCCAAATTCCTTCCACTGACACCAACGATAGGGCATAATTCCTTCCACTGACACCAACAATGGGGCATAATTCCTGCCACTGACACCATTGATAGGGCATAATTCCTGCCACTGACACCATTGATAGGGCATAATTCCTGCCACTGACACCATTGATAAGGCATAATTCCTTCCACTGACACCAACAATGGGGCATAATTCCTGCCACTGACACCAACGATAGGGTATAATTCCTTCCACTGACATCGATAGGGCATAATTCCTTCCACTGACACCAATAATGGGGCACTTCTTCCGCTGACACCAACGATGGGGCATTATTCCTGCCACTAACACCAACAATGGGAATCTATTCCTCCCACTGACACCAACAATGGGGCATAATTCCTTCCACTAACAACAAAAATGGGGCACTATCCCACCCACTGACACCAACTATTTCTCCCCCTAATACCAAAGATAGGGCATTGTTTACTCCAACTGGGCACCGTCCAGCCCCCCTAAGGTCTGAAGGACTGGGCAGCACAGTGGCTAAATGGTTAGCACTTCTGACTGGCAGTACTAGGGTCTTTGCTTCCAATACTAACCAAGGCACCACCTGCCTGGAGTGTGCATGTTCTCCCTGTGCGGGTTTCCTCCGGGTACTCCGATTTCCTCCCACACTCCAAAATTGGCTCCTGTCTAAATTGGCTCTAGTATGTGTATGTATGAATGTGAGTTGGGGACCTTAGATTGTACGCCCCTTGAGGGTTAGGGACTGATGTAAAAGTACAATATATACACACACACGTAAAGCGATGCATAAATTGACAGCAAAATATAAGTACCTGAAATAAATAAATAATAAACTAGCCCTTCCTATAGAAAGTTTGGAGACCCCTGGTCTGGTCCTTTCCTCCCCAGCCTAGCCGTCTCTGGCCTCCCACTTTCACTAGCTGGATTTAAAGTGGTTCTAAAGGCTCAAGGTTTTTTACCTTCACGCATTCTATGCATGAAGGTAAAAAAACCTTCCGTGTGCAGCAGCCCTCCTAATACTCACCTCTCCCAGCAGCCCCCTCTCGATCCAGCGATGTGCACTGGAGTCTCGGCTATCCCCGGCCTCCCTCTTCTCATTGGCTGAGACAGAAGCGGGAGTCACTGGCTCCCACTGCTGTCAATAAGAAAAGAGAGGGGGCGGGGCCGAGCCGCGGCTCCGTGTGTAAATGGACACATGGAGCAGCAGGTGCCCCTATAGCAAGCTGCTTGCTGTGGGGGCACCCGACAAGAGGGAGGGGCCAGGAGTGCCGGTGGGGGACCCGAGAAGAGGAGGATCCAGGCTGCTCTGTGCAAAACCACAGCACACAGCAGGTAAGTATAAACATGTTTGTTATTTTTTCTTCAAAGAAAATAAGTCTTTAGAATCACTTTTGGTTGTTTCATCCATGGAGGCTCAGCCTCACGTGTTTGCAGGTAAATACGGGCAGTCATGGAACAGCCACTCCTCCAGACAAACATCAACCCATCAAGGCATTTTGATATTTCCGTAACTCCTCACAAGATCTAACCCACTGCTTGCATCAGGGCTCCTGAGAGAAGTACTGAGGCACGGTGCTGTGGTGTATTCAGGCCACGCCTTTCTGATGATGTGCTATCGCACGAAACGCGTTAAAGGGGCCTGCACGCCGTGATGTCTATTTGCACATTTGGTCAGTAATTGTTTTTTCTTGCTTTTATTTATATCCGAGTTATTTTACCACGTGGATTAATAAACGCCAATTTTAAACTACTACACTATGGGCTATTTCTTGCTGGTGAGCCCCATATCCGTTCCAGAGCCCAAGCATCAGAAGTCTGTGACACTTGACACCACCTTAAGGATGACGCACGCCCTGATGTAGGCTGCCCAGTACCCTGTCCATTCCCAGAGGGAGACAACAGTTTGGCCGCTCTACACCCAGAGGAAGGAGAGTCCGCTAAGATGGCCCAGCTTGTCCATCCCATCCCATGAGGGGGACCTCTGGTTTATCACAAGCGTATTGAAAATACGCATCTGGTGAGTGCGCATTTTTACTATTTTTCACCAGACCGCAGGATCGGAAAGTCACTATCAACTCCTGAATAGTTCACTTATCGCGAACTGTCACTATTAATTTATTTATTATTTTTAACATTTTATTACGTTACTTCTTATAGCCATATGATTTGGAGAGCATACTGAATAGAATATATTTTATTGGAATATATATATATATCTATATCTATCTCTCTCTCTATATATATATCTCTATCTATCTCTATCTATCTATATATCTCTTTTAGCGCTGCACTTCCTATATAGATACAGCACCCTGATGGCCCCTCCCACGTTTCCAGAACTGCACTCAGTGCATAGTGAAGCACAGTGACCCAGTGATGATATCATTGAGACTATTACAAGGCATTTAACCAAAACTGAAAGGTTTGATTAACATAATGTCATTAGCATGTTAATGAGGGGGAGGGGGAAATCAGGGAAAACAAAAGCATAATATAAACTTACGTGGTAAACTTGTTCTTTATTAGGTTCTCACTCCTGTCCTTGGAAAGAAATGGAGGAAATGAGAGAATTAATGGAAATAAATCATCACTTCTGTTTTTTTAATGAAAGAAACCCCCCCCCTCCCCCCCCAAGGACAATTTTATACATACTGCAAGGAATTTTGTAACATTTAAGGCCAGGTTCACACTGATGCGTTGCAGAATTTGCACCGGTTTCTGTGCGAATTCCTCACCACATCACAATCGCACCCCGTTCATGTGAACCGCTGCAGATGTGTATGTTAAGTTAACAGCACCCCGAAGTCGGTCTGCAAAAAGCGGTGCGATATGCAAAATTGGATTGCATAGGCATGAATACTCATGTGATCTGATTCTAGTGCAGACAAAAAAAAGGGTCCTGCACCTTTTTAGGGCGGATGTAATGCAATTTGAGCCATACAAAATATACGGCTCAAACAGAACCGCATGGAAACTGCATGTGATTTTCACAGGGATGCGTTGCGGTTCCTGTGCGAATCACATGTGATATGCCGCACCGCATAAGTGTGAACCCGGGCTTACTGCAGAATCCTAAAAGCAACACCTCCTGTGCTCATGGACCCTGATCAGTAGGGGGCCGATGGACCAATATTATTGGAGAGTATGGGAATTCATTCAGGGTCGATCAAAGGCTGTGCAGCTCTAACGCGAAGCTGGGGAAGAGAGCGCACCAACCTTGCGCATTACCTCAGTAAACAATTCATTGATTTAGGAGATATACTCCCAAACGTAGCAGTAAAACAAGCATGTAAAATCCAAAATCAAACCACACGATAAGGAGACACATGTGCATCCCATCGGAAGCGGAGACTCTCAGAGTGATGCTGATGCGTTTCGAAGGAGGGGGTCCCTTCTTCATCAGAGCATCATCTAGCTCTGATGAAGGGACCCCCCTTCGAAACACATCAACGTCACTCTGAGAGTCTCCCTTTCCGATTGGATGTGCATGTGTCTCCTTATCGTGTGGTTCGATTTTGGACTTTACATACTTGTTTTCCTACTATGTTTGTGAGTATATCTCCTAAATCAATGAATCAATTGTTTACTGAGGTAATGTGCAAGGTTGGTGCCCGTCTTTTGTTCTCCATTACTGAAGAATCCTACTTGCCTTTGGCCAACAGATTTTTTTTTTTTTTTTTAAAGTCCGCGGAAGTGCGAAAAACAAAAACCTGCAAGTGAACAAAAAACGTGCTAGTGCAAAACCAACACAAAAAAGTGCACTTAGGGGTGTGCTTTGTCCACCCCCCGAAGGGGTAGGACTTCTACCCTGATCCCCCGGGGCGTGAGGCTCCTGACAGGGACTAAGGTTTCCACATGGTCCGCCTAGCCAAAAGGCCTGGCGGACCCCTTTCCTTGTGGCTAGCCGAAGCCAGCCACCAAGTATTAGGTCAGGGGGCTCTTCCGAAAAGAGACCCCCCCCCCCCAGGGACAGGGGAGGAAGGAACCAAAAGGTCACACATCCTCCCCCTAGACTTCAGGGTAGGCCCAAGGACCCACACCCTACCATCCGCGAGAAAAAACACACACATAAGTGAAAAGTGATACAAACGTGGGAGAAAAATAAAATAAATAAATAAGTAAAAATTTAAAAAGGTGGCCGTGCAATTGTGGCTAGGCCCTGAGGCCTGTGGCATACAAATTGCCCTGGACTTAGCCAAAAGGCCTAGCCCTAAAAGGCGCAGTGCAGAAAAAGTGCCCTGTATTTGGCTCCATCTATCTTCCCATCAACTCTGCCCATCTTCCCTGTCTCTGCTGAAGAACAGCATCCCCACATCATGATGCTGCCACCACATGTTTCCCGGTGGGGATGGTGTGTGCAGGGTGATGTGCAGTGTTAGTTTTCCCCCACGCATAGCATTTTGCTTTTAGGCCAAAAAGTTAAATTTTGGTCTCATCTGACCAGAGCCCCTTCTTCCACATGTTTGCTGCGTCCCCCACATGGCTTCTCACAAACTGCAAACAGGACTTCTTATGGCTTTCTTTCAACAATGGCTTTTTTCTTGCCACTCTTCCATAAAGGACAGATTTGTGGAGAGCATGACTAATAGTTGTCTCATGGACCCATCCTCCAACCTGAGCTGTGGACCTCTGCAGCTCCTTCAGAGTTCCCATAGGGGTCTCTTGGCTGCTTCTCTGATGAATGCTCTCCTTGCCCAGCAGGTCAGTTTAGGTGGACGGCCATGTCTTGGTAGGTTTTCAGTTGTGCCATACTCTTTCCATTTTCAGATGATGGATTGAACAGTGCTCCGTGAGATGTTCAAAGCTTGGGATATTTTTTTTATAACCCAACCCTTCTCCACGACTTTATCCCTGACCTGTCTGGTGTTTTCCTTGGCCTCCATGATGCTGTTTGTTCACTAAGGTTCTCTAACAAACCTCTGAGGGCTCCACAGAACAGCTGTATCAATAAATCACACACAGGTGGACTCTATTTACTAATTAGGTGATTTCTGAAGGCAATTGGTTCCACTAGATGTTAGTTAGGGGTATCAGAATAAGGGGAGGCTAAATACAAATGCACGCCACACTTTTCAGATATTTATTTGTAAAAAATTTGAAAACCATTTATAATTTTCCTTCCACGTCACAATTATGTGCCACTTTGTGTTGGTTTATCACATAAAATCCTAATAAAACACATTTACATTCTTGGTTGTAACATGCAAAATGTGGAAAATTTCAAGTGGTATTAATACTTTTTCAAGGCACTATGTGTGTGTGTAATATATATATATATATATATATATATATATATATATATATATATATGTCACTTCTGTCCAGTTCTGTGGTACTTATCTCCATGTTTCTAAGTGCTTTCTAACCTTAGCAGGGGGCAGCCGATCCGACGTTAGCTATGACGGCTGACTCAGCTTGCCTCGGCTGCGAATACTTTCCCAGGGTAAAATAAATATATCAAAAGTATTTTAACCTCGCAAAACCACACACCAAAAAGAACTATAAATAAAATAATTTCAAATGACCTAACAACTTAATGAGTGAATAGTGAACTCCCATAAGTGGATGAATAAATGAAACATATATAATGCTGCTGTCTTAAATAGTGAATATAACAATAATCACCCCATAAATCTTTACAATGACCAGTGAAAGCAGAGCAAAAAAAAAAAATCAGATAACACGGTGACAAAAATAAATATGCAATGAAATATTGTGCTATAGCAAATAAATAGAAATGTGAAACCATCAATAAGATGCTGCTCGGCCATGGAAACCCATTCCATGAAGCTCTCTATGCACTGTTGTTGTGCTAATCTGAAGGCCACATGAAGTTTGGAGGTCTTTAGCTATTGACTCTGCAGACAGTTGGTGACTTCTGCGCACTGTGCGCTTCAGCATGCGCTGACCCCGCTCTGTCATGTGACGTGGCCTACCACTTGGTGGCTGAGTTGCTGTTGTTCCCAGTTGCTTCCACTTTGTTATAATCCCACTAACAGTTGACCGTGGAATATTTAGTAGCCAGGAAATGTCACGGATGGACTTATTACACAGGTGACAACCTATCACGGGACCACGCTTGGAGTCACTGAGCTCCTGAGAGCGACCCATTCTTTCACAAATGTTTGTAGAAGCAGTCTGCATGCCTAGGGGCTTGAATGTATACACCTGTGTCCATGGAGGGGATTGGAACATCTGAATCCAATGATATGGAGGGATGTCCCAATACTTCTGGCAATACAGTGTGTGTTTAATATAGTGTGTGTATTTTTTATACACACACACACACAGATAGATCTTCTTTTGGGCTGCATTAGGGGGGTACAATGTTTTTTTCCACTCCTGGCAAGCCCAGGAGCTGGGAACAGCCACCTATAGAAGGGCTGTATGTGGCTGTACGCTGTCACTCATATAAACCCCACATATTGCGTGTAGACAGATTTTCTGCAAGCAGAGAATATTTCCATATGCATGTTTACATGAGCATCACAGTACACCCACACACAGCCATTCATGCCTATGGGTGGTTGCATGCAGCATGGAAAAAAAAGCCAGAATTTAATGATGTATGCCCCTGTGCATGTGGCCTAAATGTTGCATATCATTCTGCAGACTTCTGGGATACTTGGTGTTTATTCCTGGAGGCTGAGGGAGTGGACATCTCTCAACAGAACGGCAACAGTGCTGCAAAAGACATGGGGCCAGATCTCTGACTATACACAGGTTCTTGGTACAAGAAATTCCCTTTTAAAATAAAGAGATCCTAAAGTGTATTTCTGAGCATAAAAATAATTTTAAAAAGTGCAGAAGTACAAAAAAATACCCGTTGATCTTCCAAAAATCCAGTGAACTCTTAACTTCCTCTAGAGATCGGACAACTCTGCCCATGCTGGGCTGAAAACCCAGCCATGTCCACTTCTTTTTCCTGCACTACAGAACACCCTCCCCCTCACCTCATCTCCATAACATAAGATGGAGGTGTTCTCTAGTCCAAGGGAAGAGGTGTGTTATGAACTGCCGAGGTATCGTAAGTTTTTTCTCACTTTGCCCTAACAAATGTGGTCAGTCTGGAGCCCAGATCTGACTATGGCAGTCCCCGAAGGAAAATCCAGGACTTTGCTGGTATGACATCATACTTACTTTCTGTCCTGGGGAGACGTATTTGAAGAAGATTGCCAAATCTTCAGGACATTTGCTGAGCAATGATGTGGTTGTCCTTTTAAAAAGGTCTTCCATCACCTAGAAATAAAAAAGTTCATTGAAAAAGAGGAAAGGGTTATGACATGCAAGTAGGGAGGGGCCTGTGCTAAGGAAATGCACTCTTCAGAAGCAGTCAGATTATCTCTCTCTCCATCTCTCTCTATCCATCTATCTCTCCATCTATCCATCCATCCATCTATCTCTCCATCCATCTATCCATCCATCCATCCATCCATCTATCTCTCCATCCATCTCTCTATCTCTCCATCTCTCCATCCATCTATCTCTCTATCTCTCTCTCTCTCTCCATCTGTCTATCCCTCCATCTGTCTATCCCTCCATCTGTCTATCTCTCCATCTATCTGTCTATCTCTCCATCTCTCCATCCGTCTATCTCTCCATCCGTCTATCTCTCCATCCATCCATCTCTCCATCCATCTATCTCTCCATCCATCTATCTCTCCATCCATCCATCTCTCCATCCATCCATCTCTCCATCCATCCATCTCTCCATCCATCCATCTCTCCATCCATCCATCTCTCCATCCATCTCTCCATCCATCTATCTCTCCATCCATCTATCTCTCCATCCATCCATCCATCCATCCATCTCTCTCTCTATCTATCTCTCTCTATCGCAAAGTCAGAATGGATCTTATTTTACTCTAAGTACAACCAGCTTGCCCATAAATGGATCGAATTTTGGCCGGTTCCTGCTGAACTGCCCAAGATTTGATCCACCTATGGCTGGCTTAAGTAGTAAAACTGGCTTGAACCATCCAAGAAGAGGAAGAGGGAGGGGGGCAAAAATAAATAAATATTAGTCTGGATGTGGGCTTTAAGCACTGTCTGTGCTGTCTGGCACACTATCCAAAGACTGAATGAAAAGATCTACAAATTATTTGGTACGTAAAAGTCCTATATGTGTACTTCAACTCTTTATTCATCAATTTGGCTGGGGTTAAAGTGTTACTAAACCCACAACAGTAAAATCAGTCTGTATATGTAGTAAAGCATGCCTGATATACTCACTGTGGAATCTAAGGGGTTAATTCTCTGCATTGTGTAAATAGGCTGCTTGATCCTGTCTTCTCTGATCCTCCCCTTCTTCCAGTGTCCCCCTCTTATCTTCCCATAAGACATATCGTGTGGAGCCACTTTGCACATGCTCAGTTTAGAGTGTATGGGCCAATCAGCACTGTCCAGACAGAGGTCAGAGGTTCTGCATCCTCCTAGAGCAGATAGAAAACTCCCCCTACAAGCTTTAACCAGTGCTCAACTGAAGTCACAAGACTGCTCTAACTGCTGATGAGAAAAGGTATTTAGTAGTTTGTATTTACTAAAATAATTGCATTTCCATGTTGTGTGTGTTCTGTGGGAGACCAGATATACTGTAGTGAATGCAGGGTCCGGGGAGACCAGATATACTGTAGTGAATGCAAGGTCCTGGGTTAAGTAATACTGGAAGTTCTAAAGCTACAATTATGGCAGCGACTTAGGCCGGTGTGAATTGTAGCGGCAGGAATCAGAGATTCCTGCTGCTGCTCTGAGCGGCAAGCTGCGGCCCCCGTCCCGTTCACTATAATGACAGGTTTCCGGCACCCACAGTTATTCGCGGCTCCTTGCAGAGTAAGCGATTACTTGCGGTGATTGCTGCTGGATGCGCTTTATGTGCGTCCAGCAGGGACCACTGCAGGTAATTTCTGGCTGTGCAGAGAGCCACGAATAGCTGTGGCTGCTAGTGACCTGTCATAGTAAATAGTGGTGCACTGAAATGAAAATTCAGGTGCCGAAACCTAAACTTCAAAATGCACTTGTCTGGAAACGGAAATTAGCAGTTTTAAAAAATATATATATATTTTTTGGAAAAAAATACTTTGATAAAAAAAAAAAAATCTATACCGCAATTTTTTTGTAAAATATGTAAGAGGATGTTATGGCGAGTAAATAGATACCCAACATGTCACGCTTAAAAATTGTGCACGATCGTGGAATGGCGTTAAACATCTCCATGGGTGATACTTAAAAAATTTCTACAGGTTAGCAATGTAAAGTTACAGAGGAGGTCTAGTGCGAGAATTATTGCTCTTGCTCCAACGTTCGTGGCGATACCTTAGTTGTGTGGTTTGAACACCATTTACATATGTGGGCATGGCCTACATATGCGTTCACCACTATGTGCACGGGGGGGGGGGGGGGGCCACTTTAAACTTTAAAAAAAGTATTTCTTTCTTTTTTTTTTTTTGCACTGTTTCTTTTAAAAAAAAATTGTAATCACTTATTCTTATAACAAGAAATGCATGCATCCCTTGATAGAAATGATAGAAAATAATTAGTGATAGATTAGTGAAAGTGATAAAAATAATTAGTGACAGGTCCTCTTTATGGAGAGATATGGGGTCAATAAGACCCCATATCTCTTCTCTGCAATGTAAAGCATTGGATCAAAAAAAGCATTGATCTAGTGCTTTAAAAAAAAAAAAAATGGCCGGAACCGGAAGTGACATTGCTCCGGTCCTCCAAGGGCATAGAGATATGTGGCGGCCATCTTTCCTCCTCTCATCTCTATGCCCAACGCCAGGATTGATGGTTTCTCAGGTAAGACTGAACTACCGATCGGCGGCCGGGCGATGGCGAGGGGTGCGTTTTTTTCGGCACCTGTATAAGTGCTTTTTTTACATTTCGGCTGACAGCCAAAAAGGGTGTTTTCGGCAGAAACGTGTCAGCAACCGGAATTTCGGTGCATCCTTAACCACTTCCCGACCGGCCGTTGCATATAAACGGCCGGGCGGTGGCAGTGCAGGGTCGGGTGGCCGTTTATCCCAGGGAGCGCGCAGCACCGCGATCCGGTGCCCGCTGTGTCCTCCGGACACAGTGAAACACCAATCGTTGGACGGGACCTCTGTACAAGGTCCCGATCATGTGATCACTGATTGGCCAATCAGTGATCACATGCAAAGTAGTAAGCAAGATGTCACTTGTGACATCATTGCTTACTACATGTGAAATCTGTGAATGATCACAGAGGTCACATGGTACAAGGCTATTCACAACAGCCTTGTACCATGTGACAAGCTGTGACCAATCACAGCTCACTCAGTACTTCTCAATGAGTGCAAGAATGCAGACAGAAAGAGAAATGATTGCTTTTACATCCTATATGGGTGTAAAAGCAATCAGTGTAAAAAAAAAAAAAAAAAAAATCTTCATCAACCCCCACAAGTAGTACAGGTGTCACCATGGTGACACTGTACTGCTAGGGTGACAGTATGTAAAAAAAAAAAATAATAATAATAATAATATAAAAAAATAAAAATGTAAAAAAAAATGTTTAAAAATTATAATTTTTGGTTATAAACTAATTTGGATTTTTTTTTTTTTTACTAAAAAGATATCGGAATAAATTTTGGCTAAGATTTATGATGCAATATTATTTATTTGCAAAATTTTATAAAAAAAAAAACACTTTTTTTCAAAATTTGTGGACTTTTTCATTTACATAGCAAAAAAAATAAAAATCCCAGCGGTGAATAAATACCACCAAAATAAAGCTTTATCTGTCTCAAAAAAATGGTAAAAAATTCATTTGGGTACAGTGTTGCATGACCGTGCAATTGTCATTCAAAGTGTGATAGCGCTGAAAGCTGAAAATTGCCCTGGTCAGGAAGGGGGTAAAAGTGTCCGGTCTGGAAGTGGTTAATAGTAAACGGAGCTGGCGGCTGGCCATAGCAGGAATCCGATTCCTGCCGCTACAATTCGCACCGGCCTACATTGCAGATGTGAATGTAGCCTAAAAAAAAAAAAAAAATGGTTCAAATGCAAACACAACAAAAATTGTAGTAGACCAGAGGAGTTGCGTTGTATTTTCACTGTACACTTAGTAAACCTCCCCCCTGCCTGCACCCTCTGTGCATCAATTGGGTGCATACTGATCAACTGGAAAAATGACAGGTTCACGTGAAACGCAGCAACTTGCAAGGTACCTGCATGATGTCCTCCAGACTCTCTGTAAAGGAAATTTCAGCCTCTACCATGTAAAACTCCGCCAAATGTCGCCGGCCTTGCGAATTCTCAGCTCTAAACGTCGGCCCGAAGGTGAACACTCTTGTGAATGCGCTGGACGTGGAGACAAATGAGAAGAGGATTCTTAATCGTAAAACACAAAACATAATTCAGTTTTTTATAATAATAATTATTATTATTATTATGATTATCAATAATATTATTATACAGGATTTATATCGCGCCAACGGTCTGCGCAGCGCTTTACAACACAGGGGCAGACAGTACAATTACAATACAATTGAATACAACAGGAATCAGAGGGCTCTGCTCATTAGAGCTTACAATCTAAAAGGGTCTGTTATGTCTATGGAGATATGGATTTAACTGAATTTAGGCAATACTTTTGTTATATTTAACAATTCCGTTTTTTCCCCTCTTAGGTTGCTGCGTTGTACGATATGAGGGGAGGGCCATGATTATACCTTAATATTGAACGTCTCCTATGTGAAAGTGAAAAACAGAGCGATAAGCGTGAACAATGTACTGTATAAACCACAAATAAATAAAATGAATAAAAACAAAATGCTGCTACTTCAAAAAAATATCAAATATAACACATAAATGAGCACTCAAAGGTGATCCAGTAGTGCATAAATATATACGTGAAAATATGTGTGGAGACAAAAAAAAATATAAAATGAATAAAGATAAGTGTATAGTCCCAAGAAAAGTCCAAAGAACGACCCTTATCCGCCAAACGATTCTTCACACTTCTCAAAGTAACCACCACTTGAGAAAAGAAAATGGTGTTCCCCCTATCAGGTGTACACTCACCAGCACGTGTTTCCTCCCACTCTCATGGTTGGCAAAAATGGCTCAATGTATATCTCTCGGTGGGATGAAGGGTCTATCAATGCCGATATGCTTCCTCTCCTCCACTTTCATAATCGCCTCTTGTCACTTGTCAGGCTCGGCTTTTCTTCTGTCCTCATACTAGTGACGCTTCTCTGTCTGGCAATACGATGGACGTGTCTGGCATATATATATATAGCGCGTGGTCTGTCAGGGATCCCTTCTAGGGTGGTACTGGATACAGCTTGGGGTTAGATGGCCTTCCTCTGGGTTACAGGATGATGATAAGCCGAAGGTTCCCTTTAGGAGATATATAAATCGACCTCTTCCAGGCACTGGGATGGTCACCAGGGAGATTCTGGGGGATTAAAGTGCTGAATGCGGAGCAAAGAAGGGGGGTATGCCCATAGTGTGGTGATTAAGGAATGTTTTAATGGTATTACACGAATAAAATGCCAAAATGATCACATGCACAGATATAAGGCAGGGTAAAAGCAAATGCATGCAGCATAAAGCTGCTGAATAAACTGACCAGCTGGTACTCTAAAATGGCCGCCGTACCTCCGTAATCCGGCGGCGTGATGTCACGGCGCGCAGGCTCCTCCTTGACGCGTTTCGTACTATGGTACGTTCTCAAAAGGGGTGTGCCATCATCATCCTGTAACCCAGAGGAAGGCCATCTAACCCTAAGCTGTATCCAGTACCATGCATAAAAGTGGCCACCCGCCCAAGTCTATAACTGGCTTATGAAGCAAGGACACATAAACAGGCATCACATAGTGAATAAGGGGGAGAGAACAATGTTCTTGGACAACTTGCCAGCCAGCCTAACAACCGAATTAACCTGTCTAACAGTATGCGTTTATAACAGGGGTTTAGTTAGCACACATTTGCAGATACGTACGTAAGCCACAGAGCCACGACACGGCACCCTGATCATCTGTGGTCCTAACTCTACAATTTAGTTATAGACTTGGGCGGGTGGCCACTTTTATGCATGTTTGAGTTTTTGGTACGTGGGTGCACTAGGACCCTGGTTGCCATTGTGCTACTTGCTGGGGTCCAGGGCACTCCTTTGCCTTTAAGAGGGGTGGCTCCCTCAGGTTCACCTGCCCTTGATCTATCCATTAAATGCATGTGCCTCTACTATGGGGACTCACAAATTGTAGAGTTAGGACCACAGATTATCAGGGTGCCGTGTCGTGGCCCTGTGGCTTACGTATGTATTTGCAAATGTGTGCTAACTAAACCCGTTATAAACGCATACTGTTAGACAGGTTAATTCGGTTGTTAGCAGGCTGGCTGGCAAGTTGTCCAAGAACATTGTTCTCTCCCCCTTATTCACTGTATCCAGTACCACCCTAGAAGGGAGCCCTGAAAGACCACCATTTATTGTATACAATGCACTATACATATGCGCATCTGGTGAGTGCGCATTTTACCTATTTCATGCACACTACTGGAGTATTGCATCACATTTAACTGGGAATAACAGAGTCACCTGGCGATAACCCTTGATGTTTATCTGAACTTTGACCATATTTATTTGAACTCTTTATACATCTTTCATAGTCTTTGTTTTAACGCATACCTAGTCATTGGGCACAGTTTGGAGTTATCCATATCTATGTTTATACCATTGATCCCTCGTACCTATTTATTCATTTCATTTATACCTTTAGAGCTGCACTATTACTTTATCTTCTTAAAGGCATATGCAATCGCTGCTTTTTATCTAGCGCTCGCTGAACATTGTATACACATAAAACAAAACATGGCAACAAGTAAATCAGTGAAATGCCCCTGTTCAAAAGTCTACATCCCCTTAGTTCTTAATACTGTGTACTGCCCCCTTTAGCATCAATGACAATGCGCAGTATTTTGTAATAGTTGTCTATGAGGCCCTGAATACTAGCAGGTGGTATAGTTACCAATTTGTCTTGGCAAAATGCCTCCGGGTCATGCAAAGTCTTTGGTCATCTTGCATGAACAGCACGTTTGAGATCTCCCCAGAGTGCCTCGATGATATTAAGGGTAGGAGACTGTGATGCCCATTCCCGAACCTTCTCCTTTTTCTGCTGTAACCACCGGAGGGGAAACTTGACCGTGTGCTTAGGATCACTGTTGTGCTGGAAAGTCCAAGAGCGTCCCGTGTGCAGCTTTTGCGCAGAAGAATGCAAATTGCCTGCCAGTATTTTCTGATAACATGCTGCATTCAACTTGCCATCAATTTTCACAAGATTCCCCGTGCCTTTAGAGCTCACACATCCTCAAAACATCAGTGAGCCATAACCATGCGTCACAATGGGGGTGGTATTCTCATCGCTATAGGCCTTGTTGACCCCTCTCCAAATGTGGTATTGGTAAAGGCTTCTTTCTAGCAACCTGACCATGCAGCTCATTTTTGTTCAAATATTGTCATATTGTGCTCTTTGAAACAACCACACCGTCTTTTACGGTTACCTGTGGGTTTTTCTTTGTATTCCGAACAATTCTTCTGGCAGTTGTGGCTGCAATCTTTCTTGATCTACCTGACCTTGGCTTGGTACCAAGAGATCCCCAAATTTTCCATTTCTTAATAAGTGATTGAACAGTACTAATTGGCCTATTGAAGGAGAGGAGAGGAGAGGAGAGGAGAGGAGAGGAGAGGAGAGAGAGAGAGAGAGAGAGAGAGAGAGAGAGAGAGAGAGAGAGAGAGAGAGAGAGAGAGAGAGAGAGAGAGAGAGAGAGAGAGAGTGTTTTAGGTGAGAGGGGGATGTGGGACAAAAATGGGTGCTTGGAGGGGGAATATCAGCAGGGAGGTGGATTTGTACTGGGAGGAGAGGGAATTTGGGGGTAAGCATGGAAATTATTGTTTTTTTTTTGAGGGGCAGGGGGAATTCTTGCTGACACATAATGCTCACACATCATGGAGGGGCACAGTTTGGCATATTCACCTGGGCTCTATATGACCGTATCTCGGCACTGGTGCAAATGTTTCAGCACAACTGTAAATGTATCATATACATATCTTTTATTTCTTTTTTAATACAACATTGTATGGCTCTATATTTGATTATTGCATGTAACGGAACCGGACCCCGACTGCGCTTGGGTACTTCCATTAGAATACCGCTTCCCGGTTCGAACACCGACACCGGACACCATAGCAGACCAAACAAGACTAGACGACACCAGTCTTAAAGTAAAATCAGGAAATATACTAGTTTAACACAGATTCAACATATATACATTCAAGAGAACAACCCCCCTCCCTGCATAATGACACAGGGCGAGGCAATCTACCTTTATTAACAAGAGACACACCAACAGACAGTCCCATCAGGAGGGAGGCTGCTGCAGACACCCCCCACCAAGCCAATACACCTACATCCCATAATAGTTTGCTCCCAAGTAAGACACACAATAGAACAATGGGATGCAACCACATGGCATTAAACAATCCACAACCCCCACCCCAATATTAGGCCAAATCACCCTGAACCCCTAACAGGCACAAGGTGACTTACAAATAAGAGGGATATGGTGAGCTGAGACAGGGGTCTCCCCACCAAAGTGAGCTGTGTTCCATGGGCCCCCCACTTAAAGTGACTCCCGTCACATATCTCCCCTTTTGGCAGGAGAGTAACGCAGGAAGTGGACTCTGAAGTTAGTCTGTACTTCCAGTCCCCCAATGCCAGCACCCACAGAGTTGCCCAAACAAATTGTCCCAAACATAGCATTACTCACCCAGCCAACCTCTGCCTCATTCGTAGAACATACCCGCTGCTGGGGAGAAGTATGGGCTGGTCCTTCTCCCTGAAGTCCTCTCAGCCGCTGAAGAGAAGAAAGGGTGGCTGGGCCGATTCCATCATGCTGTTGTGGATCTGGGCCAACTGCCCAACATCCCTGGGGTATCCAGGTGGTGACTGTAGTCTCATCCACTTTGACACCTCCCAGTGTTTGCAAAGTAAGGCTGACATCCTCCTGCACCAATGCCAGACCCTTTTCTGGAGTTGTGTCAGTGGAGACCGAAGTCCCATCCACGGACATCAGCTCAAGCTGCAGTTGTGAGGTGCCGATTGCATCCTCTTCCTGTAGCTCCTGCGGTGCTGATTGTTGTGGGCAGAGGTCAACAATGCCATGCCCTGATACCAGTTCTTCTGCTGGAGGCGCACTGGCTGATTCCTCCTCAGCAGAAAAGTCAATCAAATCCCTAGTCTCTGGAACTGGTGTCTGGGGATAGGGGGTTCACCATCTCCTGTCCGTGGAACTCAGAAGATGTTACCAGTGCTGGGCAGAGTTCAGTATTGTTTGGCCCTGTTGCCAGCTCTTCTGTTGGAGGCTCACCTGGTTGTTTATCCGCAGCAGAGAAGTCTATCAAATCCCCAGTCTCTGGAATTTCCACTGACGATTCTTGGGCATGCTGCTGAACATGTTTTAGCAGTTGCCTGTATGCCCTTTCCAGATGCTGTTCTTTCATCAGCAGGTATTCCAGATCTGGTTCAAGCTGTGAGACCCGTGAGACCGAACATAGCCTCTCGGTCTTCTTGCAAGTCCTCAAGGGTAGGTTCTCCTACTTCGACAAACACAAAATGATCTGTAAGGCTCTCCCACAGCAATCCAGGGCCACCAAAGTCATATCCCTCCGGAGAGCATTCTGTTGTCACCCCTAAATATTTCTGCTCTGCATATCATTGCAGAGCCCGATATCGGTTATCCAGCTCTATCTCCTGCTGGACCAGCCAGTCCAACTCAGTCACCCATTGCTCCTGGGGTCGCTCTCCCAGGAATGGCATCCGTAACCTCCGATGGTCCCTGGCCGGTTCACCTGGGGTTGGATAGCACTTGCCCTTGTACACACTAGCAACCTGGAGGGCTCCACTCCAAAGCACTACCCGAATCTGCTGCCTCAGCTCCAGGCACTAATCCGCAGACACAGTCCTGGGGTATGTTGCAAGAACGATCCGCAGCAGCCCCGGGAACTCTGATGCCAGGTCCATATCTCCACTGGGGTGACCGATGTCTACTTTCCTGATCTAGAATCCGGTGGTGGTTTGGATGTGTTCACAGCCAGGAAGCACAATCCCACCAATGTAACGGAACCAGACCCCGACTGCACTTGGGTACTTCCGTTAGGATACTGCTTCCCCGTCCGAACACCGACACCAGACACCACAGCTGACCATATGAGACTAGACACCACCAGTCTTGAAGTAAAACAAGGAAATAGACTACTTTATTTTAACACAGATACAAGATATATATATTCAAGGGAACAACCCCCCCTCCCTGCATAATGACACAGGGCGAGGCAATCTACCTTTAGTAACAAGAGACACACCAACAGAGAGTCCCATCAGGAGGGAGGCTGCTGCAGACACCCCCCACCAAGCCAATACACATAGACACATACATCCCATAATAGTTTGCTCCCAAGTAAGACACACAATAGAACAATGGGATGCAACCACATGACATTAAACAATCCACAACCCCCCACTCCAATATTAGGCCAAATCACCCTGTTCAGGCACAGGGTGACTTACACATAAGAGGGATATGGGGAGCTGAGACAGGGGTCTCCCCACCTCTCCAAAGTGAGCTGTGTTCCATGGGCCCCCCACCCAAAGTGACTTCCGTCACATTGCAAAAATAAAATTTTTTTTTACAAGTAAATGTTTATGTTGATGGATTACAACCTCTGGTGTCCTGTTATACTGAACACTAGATTGTAAACTCTAATAAGCAGAGCCCTCTGTTTCCTCTTGTACCAAATTGTATTGTAACTGTAATGTCTCCCTTCATTTTGTATAGCGCTGCGCAAACTGTTGGCACAATATAAATCCTGTATAATAATAATAATAATAATAAAACCAAACTTAAAAGATGTATACATGGGATTGTGATGCCATGGGAGACACAAATTTAAAGATGAATTCCAGGTATGGATACTTTATATAATTACATTGTTCCAACTTGGACAATATAACCATGTATACACCATATCTGTGGGATCCCTCTAGAACACGGGTATCAAACTGGCGGCCCTGCAGCTGTTGCCAAACTACAAGTCCTAGGAGGCACTGCAAGATTGATAGTAACAAGCATGACTCTTAAAGGCAGAGGCATTATGGGAATTGTAGTTTCGCAACAGCTGGAGGGCCGCCAGTTTGACACCCCTGCTCTAGAAGCTGGAAATCCATGAAGCAGACACTGCTACTCCAGTGATCTCCACAAGCTTCCGGGTCTGGGGCAGCCCTGCTGCATCCTGAACACAGGAGGTCAGCCACTCGGCACAGGCGCCATTCAGACTGCAAAGTGTTCTTTGATTGGATAAGGTGGAGAGGGTGACAGTACTTCCCTGTCTTTCCACCTTGTCCAATCACACAATTCTATGCCTCCAGTGGCACTCTTGATAAGAAATCAGAAACCAGAATGTGTTATATTCCATCTGAACTGGAAGGATTGCCTTCAGTGACATTCCCTAAAGGTTTTGGAATTATTGCACCATACAAAAAACACACATGAAGCATTACCCCGACATAACTTCCAGATGTAGCTGGCCCGATACAGTGAGGAACGCAGGAACCCCGAAAAATCCACCATCATCTCCTGAAGCAGGGTCCTTATTCACAACCTGCAACAAGCAACATTTGTTAAAGATCTGTCTTGTTACTACATATGTTGCAGCCAGGGCTGTCAACAGGGGTGCAGGCAGTACTCCTGCACTGGGTCTGTGCCCTACAGGGTCAGCAGGGGGGCCTGGGCCCTACAGGGTCAGCAGTGGGGCCTGGGCCCAATGTACTGACTGTCTAAAGCCGGCCATACACGGGTCGAATTCCGAAATAATTGTCTTTCAAAAATCCTTTCTTTTATTTATTTATTTATCGAGTTTATATAGCGCCAAAGGGTTTGCTCAGCGCTGTACAATAGAGGGGGGACAATACATGAAACAGAACAGTAACATCAAACAGCACACGAGGGGTAAGAGGGCCCTACTCTTTCGAGCTTACAATCTAGGAGGGAGGGGGTAGAGGCACAGGAGGAAACGGCTGTGGGGGATGGAGTGGTAGGAGGAGGGAAGGGCAGCGGCTGTTAGGTGAGGGTGGGGTAGGCTTCCCTGAAGAGGTGGGTTTTCAGGGAGCGCCTGAAGGTGAGGAGGGAAGGTGACAGTCTGATGGATTGGGGTAGTGAGTTCCAGAGGATGGGGGAGGACCTGGAGAAGTCTTGCAGTCGTGCGTGGGAGGAGGAGACCAGGGAGCAAGATAGAAGGAGGTCTTGTGAAGAGCAAAGGGTACGGGTAGGGTGGTACCTGGGAATCAGGTCGGTGAGGTAGTTAGGGGCAGTGTTGTGAATGGCCTTATAGGTCAGGGTGAGCAATTTAAATTTAATGCGTTGGGCAATGGGGAGCCAGTGGAGGGAGAGGCAGAGGGGGGTGGCAGAGGTGGAGCGGCTGGTGAGGTGGATGAGTCTGGCCGCTGAGTTCAGGATGGTCTGGAGTGGGGAGAGCCTGCACTGGGGTAGGCCGGTGAGGAGGGAGTTGCAGTAGTCCAGGCGTGAGATAATCAGGGAGTGTACTAGTAGTTTAGTGGTGTCTGGGGTAAGGAAGGAGCGTATCTTGGCGATATTGCGGAGGTGGAGTCTGCATGTGTTTGTGAGAGATTTGATATGAGGTTGAAAGGAAAGGTTTGAGTCCAGAATGACGCCAAGGACCTTGGCTTGCTGGGCGGGATTGATGGTGGTGTTGTTGGTAGTGATGGAAAGGATGGGGGGGGGGGGGGCGGGCTGGGGGGAAGATGAGAAGCTCGGTTTTGGAGAGGTTGAGTTTGAGGAAATGGAGCGACATCCAGTCAGAGATGTCGTTTAGGAGGTGAGTGATGCGGGCAGAGAATGTGGGGGTGAGGTGAGGGGTAGATAGGTAGATTTGAGTATCATCGGCATAGAGGTGGTAATTGAAGCCGTGGGAGTGTATGAGTTTGCCAAAGGAGGAGGTGTAGATGGAGAAGAGAAGGGGTCCAAGGACAGAGCCCTGGGGGACCCCAACAGAGAGGGGGAGTGAGGAGGAGGTGGCACCGTTGTAGGAAACGCTGAAGGAGCGTTGGGATAGATAGGACGAGAACCAGGAGAGAGCGGTGTCTCTGATGCCAAGGGAGAGTAGTTTATTAAGGAGGAGGGGGTGGTCGACTGTGTCAAAGGCCGCGGAGAGGTCTAGGAGGAGGAGGACAGAGTAGTCGCCTTTTTCATTTGAATTTCGCACCGTGTGTCACAGAAACGTCCGACTTCTGTTTGACTATCGAATTTGAGTGATTGGGCACCTTGGAAATTTTTTGAAAAACAAACAAATTTCGAGTCAATGATGGAAGAATCGGGCAAGAAAGTTGATTGAAAAAAGAAATGAGCGTGAGCTGTGACCTGGAAAGAAAAGAAAATTCTTGGCCACCAAAATTGTTTTCTGTAGCAACACAAAGTGAAACTGATGGCTTGGTTGGTTGAATTTCAAAATCAATGGCGGCACCATCGGATTACAAAATGCACAAAACTTCCGATTTTCTAAAGAGAACTTGGAATTCGACCCGTGTATGGCCTGCATAAATCTCTTCTCTGTATACTCTCCTCCTTCTTTCCTCCCCTCAGCTTCCTTCTGCAATTGATGGTCAGTGGAGGGGAGGAAGGTATATGCTGGGAATTGTCCCTCACAACACAATCACTGGTGCATTACGGAGCAAGAACTGCAGAAGACAGCACACTCTTCAGGATTTGCAGGACGTTCGAAAGGTAAGCCTCTCTTTTCAGGTGAGATGGGTCCAGTTGCTGACTCCAGTCGAGGACCGCTGGACTGTGTGTAGCTCCCAGCTTGACAGCTTGCAGTAGTCCCCTGAAGTTTATGATGACACCAGACCATGGACTTCAAGTTTATATGGAGATCCTTGGGGGGGTTAAACTTTATGAGGTGACACTAGGGGGAGGAAACTTGTCATGTAGGTTGTACAGGGACCCATGATTTCTAATGGCATCCATAGCTGCAGCTAACACACTCATTCTTCCTAGGGGTGATAGGGTGTAATCACAAGAAAGAACTAAAGCCGGCTATAGATGGATCGAATCTGGGCTGGTTTAGCAAGGACTGCCCAAGATTCCATCCATCTAAGGTCAGGCTAGATGTACTGAAGTTGATCCATTGATCGACTTCAGTACAAGCAGCCTGTCGGATTTTTAGCAGGGACCGGCCAAGATTCCATCCTTCTAAGGGCAGGCTAGATGTACTGAAGTTGATCCATTGATCGACTTCAGTATAAGCAGCCTGTCGGATTTTTAGCAGGGACCGGTCAAGATTCCATCCATCTAAGGTCAGTCTGGTTGTACTGAAGATGATCCATTGATCGACTTCAGTACAAGCAGCCTGTCGGATTTTTAGCAGGGACCGGCCAAGATTCCATCCTTCTAAGGGCAGGCTAGATGTACTGAAGTTGATCCATTGATCGACTTCAGTATAAGCAGCCTGTCGGATTTTTAGCAGGGACCGGTCAAGATTCCATCCATCTAAGGTCAGTCTGGTTGTACTGAAGATGATCCATTGATCGACTTCAGTACAAGCAGCCTGTCGGATTTTTAGCAGGGACCGGTCAAGATTCCATCCATCTAAGGTCAGTCTGGTTGTACTGAAGATGATCCATTGATCGACTTCAGTACAAGCAGCCTGTCGGATTTTTAGCAGGGACCGGCCAAGATTCCATCCTTCTAAGGGCAGGCTAGATGTACTGAAGTTGATCCATTGATCGACTTCAGTATAAGCATCCTGTCGGATTTTTTATGTGATCACTGCTGCTGTCAACCAAATCCAGAGATGAGGGAGAGAGGCTGAGATGTACGGTGTGTGTGCCAATGGACACATAGTGCGTGGCCTGGGATCAAGCCTTCTTAGAAATGATTAGAAAGTTGAATGAACTTTCTGAAAACACAACAAATTAAACAAACTTCTACTAGTGAATGACCAGCTTTAGTTAACCCTAATCAGCCACATTCTCTCTTCTATCCCCTAAACCCCTGGTGCACTACCTGCGGCCCTTTGGTATACGATGTGCAGCCCTCAGACTTCAGCTGTCTGTAGTGGGAACATTGATTAGGGTAAAAGCATCGATCTCTACTAGAAATACTAGCCAATTGGCTATCATAGTGGTCACATAATTGTTTCTAATCATTAGTAGAGATTAAGAGCTGTTTTTGACAGCTCAGTCACTGTGCTGGGTGTGTGCAGTAAGGCGATGGTCAGAGACTGCAGATACACTACAGGAGATGGTCAGAGACTGCAGATACACTACAGGAGATGGTCAGAGACTGCAGATACACTACAGGAGATGGTCAGAGACTGCAGATACACTACAGGAGATGGTCAGAGACTGCAGACACACTACAGGAGATGGTCAGAGACTGCAGACACACTACAGGAGATGGTCAGAGACTGCAGACACACTACAGGAGATGGTCAGAGACTGCAGACACACTACAGGAGATGGTCAGAGACTGCAGACACACTACAGGAGATGGTCAGAGACTGCAGACACACTACAGGAGATGGTCAGAGACTGCAGACATACTACAGGAGATGGTCAGAGACTGCAGACACACTACAGGAGATGGTCAGAGACTGCAGACATACTACAGGAGATGGTCAGAGACTGCAGACATACTACAGGAGGTGGTCAGAGACTGCAGACATACTACAGGAGGTGGTCAGAGACTGCAGACACACTACAGGAGGTGGTCAGAGACTGCAGACACACTACAGGAGGTGGTCAGAGACTGCAGACACACTACAGGAGGTGGTCAGAGACTGCAGACACACTACAGGAGGTGGTCAGAGACTGCAGACACACTACAGGAGATGGTCAGAGACTGCAGACACACTACAGGAGATGGTCAGAGACTGCAGACACACTACAGGAGATGGTCAGAGACTGCAGACATACTACAGGAGGTGGTCAGAGACTGCAGACACACTACAGGAGGTGGTCAGAGACTGCAGACACACTACAGGAGGTGGTCAGAGACTGCAGACATGATACAGGAGATGGTCAGAGACTGCAGACATGATACAGGAGATGGTCAGAGACTGCAGACACACTACAGGAGATGGTCAGAGACTGCAGACACACTACAGGAGATGGTCAGAGACTGCAGACACACTACAGGAGGTGGTCAGAGACTGCAGACACACTACAGGAGGTGGTCAGAGACTGCAGACATGATACAGGAGATGGTCAGAGACTGCAGACATGATACAGGAGATGGTCAGAGACTGCAGACATACTACAGGAGATGGTCAGAGACTGCAGACACACTACAGGAGATGGTCAGAGACTGCAGACACACTACAGGAGATGGTCAGACTGCAGACACGATACAGGAGATGGTCAGAGACTGCAGACATACTACAGGAGATGGTCAGAGACTGCAGACACACTACAGGAGATGGTCAGAGACTGCAGACACACTACAGGAGATGGTCAGAAACTGCAGACATACTACAGGAGATGGTCAGAGACTGCAGACACACTACAGGAGATGGTCAGAGACTGCAGACATACTACAGGAGATGGTCAGAGACTGCAGACAAACTACAGGAGGTGGTCAGAGACTGCAGACATACTACAGGAGGTGGTCAGAGACTGCAGACACACTACAGGAGGTGGTCAGAGACTGCAGACACACTACAGGAGGTGGTCAGAGACTGCAGACACACTACAGGAGGTGGTCAGAGACTGCAGACACACTACAGGAGGTGGTCAGAGACTGCAGACACACTACAGGAGATGGTCAGACTGCAGGCATGATACAGGAGATGGTCAGAGACTGCAGACATACTACAGGAGATGGTCAGAGACTGCAGACACACTACAGGAGATGGTCAGAGACTGCAGACACACTACAGGAGATGGTCAGAGACTGCAGACATACTACAGGAGATGGTCAGAGACTGCAGACATACTACAGGAGATGGTCAGAGACTGCAGACATACTACAGGAGATGGTCAGACTGCAGACTGCAGACATACTACAGGAGATGGTCAGACTGCAGACTGCAGACATGATACAGGAGATGGTCAGAGACTGCAGACATGGTACAGGAGACCATTAAAGTCCCTCTACAATTCAGTGCTCCTTGCAGTCCCCCTACAAAAGTTACAGGCAGCACATTTGATAATCCATTATAAGAGTTTAAAGAAAAAAAAATACAAAAATGAGAAATAAACTATAGACAATACTGACTACTGGGGGCCACAGGTCCCTCTTTAAAAAGAAAAAAAAACAAAAACAAAAGCACCTACCTGGAAGAGCTCTCCTGCTCCCTCACAGTCATTAGAAGTAATTATTGGGGTGTGGATGTGAACATACCCATGGCTCTATATAGAGAGAAGAGAGGTGTGAAGTCACATTCTGGAACATTGCACCAACACTGCCGGCATCACAGCAACATAACTCCCGAAAATCCCTGCACATCATTAGATCTGACCTCCAGCCTTCCCTCCAGTCTTGCACAGTTGTACCGGCTCCTCTCTTGTATTGCACACTGTGAGCTTTTTACAATGTACATTAGAAGCTGCAGCCATTCAGATAGAGCCCACCTCATTTCCTGGCTGGAGGACATCCAGCACCATCCAGATCTTTCCACCGCAGCCTGACTGTCCCTAGCACGCTCCTTGAATTTGAGTCTGAGCATCATATATGGGCATTAAGTAGGGTGGTCTTCATGCAAATACAGCCTGCCTAGGAACACTCACTCCTCCAGACTGAAACCCACTCACCTAGGCATTTTGATATTTGTATAGCTCCTCCTATGAACAAGTGCACTGCTTCATCAGGACTGAGGGTTCTAGAGAGGACTATGGAGGCAGGGTGCTGTGATGTCTCTGGAAGCTATGTACAGCACCCTTCTGGCCCCTCCCACTAGCCATAATCTGCCTGCATTGCATAGGGAAGCATGGAGACCCAGTGATGACATCAGAAAGATATGTAATGAAAACAGAAAGGTTTTTTTTTTTTTTTTTTAAGTAGCATATTGATGAGGGTAGAACCAGGGAAGCAGAATATAAGGAACTTAAACATCAGCTTCCAATCCCCTGCATTTTATAGCTGCAGTAACTAGACAGGGCTCAGTGCCAACCGTTTAGCCTAAGAGATGACAGGTCATCTTAGACTTGTTTAGCTCAGAAACATGAAGGCTATTTACTAAAACTGTTTGGTGCAAAATTTGGTGCAGCTCTACATAGAAACCAATCAGCTTCCAGGTTTCACATATCCGTGTTCCTGCGGGCAGCGTTTTGCGCGGGCACGAAAGCCCATTAATTTGAAAGGACTCCCGTGCCCCAGGACACGCAGCGAAGTCCCTGTACTTCTTCTGAAAATGCAGCCCACATGGGAACCTCGGTTCCCAGTGTGGTTGCGTTTTCCAATGCGGGTGTCGTGCCATTAGAATTAATGGAACCCACCCGCGGGTCCGCATTCTTCTGTGTGGGTGGTGCGGCTGCACGGATTTTTGTGCAGATCCGCAGCGGCACCACCCGCACAGATGTGAACCTAGCCTCATTGTCAAAGCTCAATTGAACAAACAGACGTTAGAAGCTGATTGGCTTCTGATTGCACAGCTGCACCAGATTCTGAGTGCTC
This sequence comes from Staurois parvus, assembly GCF_062004578.1. NCBI lineage: Eukaryota > Metazoa > Chordata > Amphibia > Anura > Ranidae > Staurois > Staurois parvus. The sequence goes on from NW_028318456.1 coordinate 84,389, forward strand.
GTTTTAGTAAATCTCCCCCATAGACTCCTATATGCCTGGTTCACATATATGCGGCCCGTGATTTGCGTGGGAACGAAAGCCCATTCATTTGAATTGACTACCGTGCGCCGGGACATGCATAAAAAAGTCCCTGCGCTACTTGGGAAATCACAGCCCGCACGGGAACCAAGGTTCCCGGTATGGCTGCGATTTCCAGTGCGGGCGGCACGCCATTAGAATTAATGGCACCTGCCTGCGGGTCCCGCATTCCTCTGTCTGGGTGGTGCGGCTGCAAGTATTTGTGAGGGTCCCACAGCGCCACCAACCTCACAGATGTGAGCCAAGCCTAAAGGTGATCAAACTGACATGTATAACTATATCTAAGGCATTCATATTTAACTTTCCACAACCTCTTAGATTACTTTCACACAGAGGAGTTTTTGAAGTGCTTTTGTGATAAAAAAAAAGCTCCTGAAAAGCTCAAGAAAAATGCTTCCCTATGTGTGTGAATGTATATCTATTCATGTTTTCACACTGAGGCATTGCGCTTGCAGTGCGGTGTAACAACTCCTGCTTGAAGCATCTAAGGGGAGTTAAAAAAAAAACGCCCCAAAAATGCCCCTTCCCATTGAAATCAATGGATAGCGCCTAAAAAGTGCCTCAAAAACACCTCTGAGAAGCGTTTTTGGTGCAGTTTTTAAATCCTGTAGCCTCCCTAGCAGTCTGATAATGTCAGTATTTCTGTGCTCAAAGCGGTACATTTTTTTGCATGGAAATGTTTTTTTATTGTAGGCTGTAATTTTTAGGAATAACTCACTGAAATCTGTCCGAACAAGAGTCTAGTAAACATCCCGGGTAGGATAAAATTTGAAACACGAAATCATAAATTATAATTTATTAAATAATCATAAAAAATAATAATATAATAAATGCAATTCAATAATATAATCAAACCAAAAACACTGAAATTTGAAATAGAGCGCCAAGTTCGCACATCGCTGAGCAAAGTCGCAAAATCGTTTTCAGTGTCTGATGATGAATTTCCCCCACGAACCATTATCACTCAATTCTGCAAGTGGTTCTAATTTACTATCGCTGTTCTCTAGCCGGTCCAAAACCGCTTTTGACCTAAAAAGGGACGCTTTTTGGACGCCATGAACGTTTCACAGGTTCCAGGCAGAAAGAACAGTAAAAATGCAGGCAGGGCGCCGGACAAAGCACTCGGGACAAAATGTATGTGAAATGGTTTGATACAGGAATGTTATACTATGTGATTTTAGTGTATTAGTGAATGTCATTTTTAAAATTTTTAAATTTCCCGCCAGTTCTGTCCCGTACATCCCAGGGAACAGAAGACGGATGCCGGCATCGGCCGGAGGAGATGGCCGGGGACGCTGCAGGGGGGACATCGCGGGAGCGAAGGACAAGGTAAGTGATCGAGGGATCCCGGAGAAACGCTGCAGGGTATTCCCGAGTGTAGCTCGGGGTTACCGCTTGTGGTTCTGAAAGTTAACTCCGAGCTACACTCGGGAATACCTGCAGGGAGGCTAAAAAAAAGCCTATGCGTTTTTGCAGCAGATCAGTGTAAAAGTAGCCCTCCTCTCACCATACCTGTTACAATCTGACTCTACCATCTGTGCAATGGGTGTTGTCACATAAATCGTACACGTAGATTGTCATTTGCTCTTAATAATCTTACTAAAAAAAAAAAAAAAAAAAAACTTAAAAAATGACACCACTGATGAAAACAGTTATTTTGTACGTAGAGTTCGGTTTTCAGGTCCGGTACACGCTATGCCTACATTTTATGAATAAAGTGCGCCATCTTTTGGGGACATTTAGGAAGTGCATTCCTTGTTGCAGAACTACATTTAAAGGTAAATAATTTGTGGGAATGCATTCTCACATGTGGGAAGACACTGGCAGGCTCATGTATCTGCTGCCTATGGTCATCTGGAACCGTTTTATGCCAGGGCTTCTTCCAAGTATTATCATCTTGTTTGGATAAGCTGCGCCCTGATTTCGATGTACACGGGCCTTGGATAGTCCATGTTCTCAGGACCCTGATGTCCCTCTACCATTCTGCTAAAACATCATACATGGAGCACTACCCCCCTTAGGAGTTGCATGAGATTTGGGTCCCCCTATAGCCTTGTACAGCCAGGCAACACGCATTTCCTTCACACAGACTTGCATTAAGAGACAGTAACCAGTCCTTGAGCTTTGTTTTGAAGTTTTATTAGAACTTGGGCATCCCATTCACCCCTTTACCCCATCCAAGGGAAATGGCAACGGAGGACAAACTCCTTAGCAACTATGTACGAGTCTCTACAGCAAAGTTTTTCTTCTGGAGAGCCAGCCAGCATCTCTCGCAGTACCACCCCAGATGACTCTGCTCCTCATCCAGCTGTACTGGGTGAATCCCTGGGCAGGGGATCCAGTGCCTTGCCACTGCAGTGTGAAACAGTCCTGGGTAAGATAGCAAATCCAGCTCCCCACTAGAGTGCTCCTTTCCCCTTACTGGCCCAGGAGGGGCAGGTTTACTCACTTAGTCCTTCTCCTGTGCTGCCGGTGGGTCGGTGGCTGCTACCAGGCCTTCCAGCTGAGCTGCTACTTCCCTACTACACAGGTTGTCCTCTCCAAGGGGGCCGGTGAAGTCTCAAGCTTTCAGCCTTCCAAGGTCCTCTGCCTGTAGTTGAGCCCCTCTCCATCCAGACCCCCACAGGCTCCTGCCTCCAGCCTCACATCCTTCTCTCTCTCTCCCACCTGAACTCTCCCCCTGCTGAGCAGGCTCAGTTACTCTTAAAGGTTGTCCTGGCCCCTTGCCAAACCTCCTGTTGGGGATTGGCCAGGATCCCCTTAGAGTAAAAATTAGCCACTCCTCAGATCAACCCACTGCTTCTAGATCTTTCTCCAAAGTTCTAGAGCAGGGGGAAATTCCAGAGGGATTGGTCTGCAGAGCCTCTCAGCCCTGACCACAATTTGACCTCCCTCTGACTGCTGCACCCAGGCTGCTACTCAGCCTCTGCCTAACAATTAAGATCTAGCTCCCCTTAGCTATCTAGCAGGGTGCTACATACGGAAGTCCTTAACCTCTTCAATACCAGACACTTTTACCCCCTTCCTGCCCAGGTCAATTGTCAGCTTTTAGTGCTCCCACACTTTAAATGACAATTACTCAGTCATGCAACACTGTACCCAAATTAAATTTTTATAATTTTGTTCACACAAATAAAGCTTTCTTTTGGTGGTATTTAATCACCACTGGGTTTATTACTACTTGCTATATAAATACTAGAAAGAAAAAAAAAAAAAGACTGAAAAGTTTGGGGAAAAAAAAAATCTTATTTCTGTTACAAAATTTTGCAAATAATGAAATTTCTTCATAAATGTAAGCCAAGATGTATGGTAATCTGCTACATAACTTTGATAATGGTAAGCCAAATCGGTGTACATTAGTCTATGTGACAGTTATAGAGCCCACAAACTATGGGATATACTGTATGATTGAAAATTGATCAATCCTGATGTCCTAACGGCCGATCTCATTTCTTGAGGCCCGAAAACGCCAGGACAATACAAATATCTCCCCAATGACCCCTTTTTGGAAAGTAGACAGTCCAAGGTATTTAGTAAGAGGCATTGCTAGTTTTTTTAAGAAGTTGTAATTTTTTTGTCACAATTTTTTGAAAATGAATTAAAAAAAAAAAAAAGACATTTTTGTTTTCACATCTTTATTTACATGCTGTCACCAGTGCAGTACATCATCATATAATAGGTGTGACAGTGATTAGGGACATTGGCTGGTTTGCAATTTGTGTAAAAAAATAGTTTTTGCAATTGTTTTTCTTTTGTATTATTACTTTAAATTAATTTTTTTTACCATTTTTTATTTTTTTTTTTTTACATACTGTGACCAGGGCAGTACAGGCGTTACCATAGTAACACTGTACTACTCTGATAAGGTGATCAGGATTTTTACATCCATAAATCACTGTTATAAGCAACTATTTGTTGTGAATTAATCCATTCATCAAGTGTGTATTGTTGTAATTAGCTGTGATTGGCCACAGCTAATCACATGGTACAGGTGGGCTGTGATTTGCCGTTTCTGTACCATGTGATCACATTGAACAACACGATAGTACACAATTATTTATTTATTATTTATTTCAGGTACTTATATAGCGCCGTCAGTTTACGCAGCGCTTCACATATATATTGTACATTCACATCAGTCCCTAACCCTCAAGGGGCGTACAATCTAAGGTCCCTAACTTACATTCATATACAAGGGTCATTTTAGACAGGATCCAATTAACCTACCAGCATTTCTTTGGAGTGTGGGAGGAAACCGGAGTACCCGGTGAAAACCCACGCAGGCACAGGGAGAACATGCAAACTCCAGGCAGGAGGTGTCGTGGCTGGGATTCGAACCAAGGACCCTAGTACTGCCAGGTGGAAGTGCTAACCATTTAGTCACTGTGCTGCCCTACAATGAAAGACTATGCAGACAAGGCTGTGAGTTTAATTAACACCTTAATCAGCCACAGAACCTGTGTAATTAATGTGTTTGGTTTTAAAGGGGTGAGGTGGCAACCCTTCTCAACCCAATAGAACACCTTTGGGATGAACGGAGACTGTACATTCACATCAGTCCCTAACCCTCAAGCGGTGTACAATCTAAGGTCCCTAACTCACATTCATATACAAGGGTCAATTTAGACAGGATCCAATTAACCTACCAGCATTTCTTTGGAGTGTGGGAGGAAACCGGATTACCCGGAGGAAACCCACGCAGGCACCGGGAGAACATATAAACTCCAGGCAGGAGGTGCCGTGGTTGGGATTCGAACCAACGACCCTAGTACTGCCAGGTGGAAGTGCTAACCATTTAGCCACTGTGCTGCCCTACAATGAATGACTATGAATGAAAGCCATTCATTGGAGTGCAATTGCCATGTGATGTGTTACTGCTGATTGGTCACAGCAATCACATGGTACCAGCAGTGGTTCGTGAGTGACAGATCATACTGCAGGGCAGCCCATGGTGCATGATCCTGGGAGGGTGTCATATGATCTCGCCCAGCTGTCAAGTGCATCCTGAAATGGGCACAGTGACCGGTTCTGTTTTAAGAGAAACACCACATCTAGTGTTATTCACCTTATGCTGCAGTTCCTCCCCCCCTGCACTGCTCTACTCCTCCATTGGAGCCCCCAATAAATAAACATAGCATGTGATCTGCTCTCAGCATGTAGTACTCAGGCCCGAACACTGCATGTGGTGGGGGGGTGCATTGTTCTTACAAGACAAACTGTCACTTTGACCAGAATGGCACAGACTCTCTTTGGAACATAGAGGTACTGATGCAGTAATACATAACTATGCTCCTATTACGCAGTTTTGCTTTATTGGGGGCAAATCCTGGGCTATGTATGTGTGTGAGGCAGATGTATGCTCTTAGATTGGTCTTTTATAACCAGGAGGTGAACTGCAGCACAGACAAGAGTAAGCCTGAGTAGGTGCACCAGCGCTGGGAGTAGTGCAATCCCTTGAAATTTATCATGTGCAGCTGTGAAGCTTAGTTTTTGGCTGGGGTAAAAAAATGACTTTACTTATTTTTAAAGTGGTTGTATATCCCTCAATAGTGTGTACTTGTCCCAATCCAGAACACCAAGTGTCATTTCTGTCTGCTGCCTCCTTCCTCTGCCATTAGTATGAGTCACTTCTGACATGTTTAATCATCAATGTGGCCAGGCACGCTACTTCACTTCTTGGAAGGGAACAGAAAAGTTTCTTCCAGGCTTTGGCTGTTGTGTGTTTAGCAGGAAAAAATAAATACTTGGCCAGTTTTTGTTGGTATGAAAACAGGCCTGGGATAGGGCAATGTAGTAGAGCCACCTTAGGGATTATTACATGGAATAGAGTTTGGAGCAATCCAAAGGCCTTGGACCAAAAGGCAGTCAGTTGCGGGAATGAACACCAAATTCAGACATACCGCGGACCATGCTGTCCACAGTCCCTGAAGCATCTATCGCTGTGGGTTTGGTTTGCATGAGCTATGTGGGAAGGGACCCAGAACCACCTGAAAAGAACTTTATAAGCGGATTCCAATACAGTTCTGTTAGGAGCATTTTGCTATGTTTGACCACGCTTTACTTTAATCCTCAAGATCTATTGAAATTGCAAGATCTCCTTCCCAATGGCCCACATAGGAGATAATCGGCAAGGATCTTGTTATTTAGCACAGCATATATGGCGGAGAAAAGGCAAGGTACACATACACTATACTGCCAAAAGTATTGGGCCGCCTGCCTTTCCACGCACATGACCTTTAATGGCATCCCAGTCTTAGTCCGTAGGGTTCAATATTGAGTTGGCCCCGCCCTTTGCAGCTATAACAGCTTCAACTCTTCTGGGAAGGCCGTCCACAAGGTTTAGGAGGGTGTCTATGGGAAGGTTGGACCATTCTTCCAGAAGCGCATTTGTGAGGTCAGGCACTGATGTCGGATGAGAAGGCCTGGCTCACAGTCTGCATTCATCCCAAAGGTGTTCTATTGGGTTGAGGTAGGATTGCCACCTCATCCCTTTAAAACCAAACACACATTAATTCCACAGGTTCTGTGGCTGATTAAGGTGTTAATTAAACTCACTTGCAGCCTTATCTGCACTAAATTAGCCTGTGTAATCTGAGTAATTATTCAGTTTAGTGTTCGGTTTTAAAGGGATGTGGTGGCAACCCTAGGTTGAGATCAGGATTCTGTGCAGGCCAGTCAAGTTCCTTCACCCCAAACTGGCTCATCCATGTCTTTATGGACCTTGCTTTGTGCACTGGTGTGCAGTCGTGTTGGAACAGGAAGGGGCAATCCCCAAACTGTTCCCACAAAGTTGGGAGCATGAAATTGTCCAAAATGTCTTGGTATGGTGACGCCTTAAGAGTTCCCCTCACTGGAACTAGGGAGCCAAGCCGAACCCCTGAAAAAAAATCCCCATGCCATAATCCTCCCTCCACTAAATTTTACACTTGGCACAATGCAGTCAAGCAAGTACCGTTCTCCTGGTTACCACCAAACCAAGACACATCGATCGGATTGCCAGAGAAGTGTGATTCGTCACTACAGAGAACACGTCTCCACTACGCTAGTGCCTGGTGGTGCCGTGCTTTACACCACTGCATCCGACGCTTTGCATTACCCTTGGTGATGCAAGGCTTGGATGCAGCTGCTCGGCCATGGAAACCCATTCCATGAAGCTCTCTATGCACTGTTGTTGTGCTAATCTGAAGGCCACATGAAGTTTTGGAGGTCTTTAGCTATTGACTCTGCAGACAGTCGGTGACTTCTGCACACTGTACGGTTCAGCCACAGTCATGTGACGTGGCCTACCACTTGGTGGCTGAGTTGCTGTTGTTCCCAGTTGCTTCCACTTTCTTATAATCCCACTAACAGTTGATCGTGGAATATTTAGTAGCCAGGAAATGTCATGGATGGACTTATTGCACAGGTGACAACCTATCATGGGACCACGCTTGGAGTCACTGAGCTCCTGAGAGCGACCCATTCTTTCTCAAATGTTTGTAGAAGCAGTCTGCATGCCTAGGGGCTTAATTTTAAACACCTGTGGCCATGGAGTTGATTGGAACACCTGAATCCAATGATTTGGAGGGGTGTCTCAATACTTTTGGCACCATAGTGTATGTGTTCAAAGGTTGTTTTCCTAAAAGGAAACGCTGAGGTTCGATATAATATCATTATCCAGTGTCAAATTTGAAGGTATCGACAGAACTCCTAAGAGGGTGCTTCATGAAGTTCTTGTAGGTAGGCCCAAGAAGGGAAGGTGCAGGCGGACAGAAAATGATGTACATGTGTAAAACCATGCATCACTCATCATGTAATTGTTCTTGGTTGTTCCAGTCCCAGCGGGAGGAGTGGGTTATTTAGGACTGGTAACAAAGGTTGGAAAGGGGACAGGAGGTTGCCCAGGTACCAAACTGAGTCCCAAATTTCAAGCTTTGGGACATTAAAGGGCTCAGGGAGGCTGTCAGGGACCGCCGCGGCGCCTCCCCCGGCGCACGCGCACTAGCGGCGGCTCACGCCGGGACACAAGCACCAGGTCCCGGCGGACCACGGCTGACAGGACGCCGCGTATGCGCATTAGGAGCCGCGGGCGCGCCTCGTGTGGCCAATGACAGTGCAGGGCGCAATATTTAAAGATGCCCTGCACTGTCACAGATTGCCGCAAGGTCTATCTGTGATCCTGAGTTCCTGAACCTGTAATATTGACCCTGATTGTCCTGACTACGCTGCCTTCTCCTGTGTTTGACCCGGATTGTCCTGACTACGCTACCTTCTCCTGTGTTTGACCCGGATTGCCCTGACTACTCTGCCTTCTCCCCTCCTGACTCCCGGCTTGTTTGACCTATCTGCGGACTGACTTATCCTGCTGACCCTGCGTGTGACCTGACTCCTCTCTGCCTGCCGATTCTGTACCTCGCTTACCCCACGGGACCACTGCTCGTGACCCATCCTGCTAGGTCCTGCCGGCCTCCTCACATCTGGCTCTCCCGGTACCTATACATCCCCGGAGGTTCCCTCTGCCACTGGTGGGCCTGCTCAGAGGTCGTGACCTGGTCCTGGTCTGTTACAAGTCCATCCCCACCATCAGGGGCCCTGGCGAAAGCACAGACCGGGACTTAGACTCCACGCTTTGGGTAGGTCTGACAAGTGGGCAGCCGGAGGCACCACCTGGCGGATCATAACAGAGGCTGGGAGTGTTTTTTGTGGAAGCCATAGCAAGGCTGTAATAGGAATAGACTCGCAATTTGGGAGTTCCAAAAGTACCCAGAGCGGGACATCAGAAGTAACATGGATAATGGTGAGATTTGGGCTGCTTAGTGAGATTTGAGTGAAAACAGGGGACCCTAGGGCATTTGTGAACCCAATTTAGTATCCAGTTTTACACTCTCCTGCAGGCCCTAAATATTAGTATATACTCAGGTCACTGTGCTTTCAAATTATAAAGCTGCTTTGGTGGCAGAAGTAATAAGTCTCATGTATTGGGTTGGGGTTTTTATCACGTATTCAAATGCAAAGTCTTCAAAATACATTGCAAAGCCTGAACAATTCTCAAAGTGGCTTGTTAAGGCCCAGAGCTGGGCATAAAAAATTTACAAGAGTTATAGCTGTTCCTTCACCCCCGCAGCTCGTTTCACTGGCCCTCCTGTATTCCAGGAGGCCGGCATCTTCAGTGTGGGCACCCAGCTGTAATAGCTTGCGGCTTCACAGCCGGGTACCCACTGCGCATGCGCGAGTAGGGCTGCGCTTTATGAATGGTCCTGTAGTCTTCTGGGACCTGTCACGTGTCCCAAAAGACTAGAGGGAGGGAGGACACCTTCCGCTTCCGATCGCCTAGGTGATCGGACCGGAAGTGGGAGCGGGTACCTGTCAAATTCGGGTTCCCGCTCCCCAAAGGTGCCAATCTTTAATGGGGAGCGGGGGAGCAGTCCTTACAGCGGAACTTCCCCTTTAAGCAAGACATAGATCAAAATTTGTCTGGTTCAGCAGGAACCGGCTTAATGTCAATCTGTCTATGGGCAGGCTGGATGTACTGAAGTTGATCCATCAAATGACTTCAGTACAACCAGCCTGTCAGGATTTTTTCGCCTTATCAATACCAGCAGCAATAGGCACCAGCAGTGATCATTGTATTCTGCATGTGGGGAAGGCTCCCTGCTGACAGAACATGAAAGAGCTGTGGGAAGGATTCCTCCATCAACACTGACTGATGGGGAGATCGAACAATTTACTGTCCTTCAGCCCCGGTTGAAGGAAAAAAAATTGCATAATGTATGGCCTGCCTTACACTCTCCATGTTCTGGCTTGCTCCTCAGTCCAGTGCTGGTTGTCCTCTCCAGGCAGAACACAGCACTCTGTCATTCTGCCATCTCCTGTGAGCCCAAACAGCTGCCGCTATAGACAGATCGAAATTTGTCTGGTTAAGCAGGAACCCGCTGAAAGTCAATCCATCTATGGGCAGGGCAGGCTGGTTGTACTGAAGTTGATCCATCAAGCGACTTTGGTACAACCAGCCTGTTGGGATTTTTCCACCCGATCAATGCCAGCAGCTATAGCCACCAGCAGTGATCACTGCATTCTGCCTGTGGGGAAGGCTCCCTGCTGGCAGAACACGATAGAGCTGTGGGAAGGATTCCTCCATCAACACTGACTGATGGGGAGATCGAGCAATTTTCTATCCTTCAACCCCGGTTGAAGGAAAAAGAAAATTGCATAATGTATGGCCTGCCTTACACTCTCCATGCTCTGGCTTCCTCCTCAGTCCAGAACTGGTTGTCCTCTTAAGGCAGAACACAGCACTCTGTCATTCTGCCCATGTCCTGTGAGCCCAGACAGCTAGGGGGGGGGGGGGGTGCACCATCATGCAGGCTGGGCTCAAAGTACTTCAGGACTGAGTTGCGTTTGCACATCGTTAGCAAAGCCCAGTCCTGAAAGAATGCCCATTGCAACTGGAAAAAGGAGAAGAAGCTGCAGCACATAATATTTTTTTAATGGGACGCCATAGTTTTACTTTAATCCTGCATCTAGGGTTGTGGTTTGGGGTTGTGTTTCTTCTAACACAGCAGGTCCTATTGAGATATATGTGAATGGAAGGTGAAGAAAGTTAGACCCATCTTTGCATTTGAACCCAGCACTACTCACTAGCATGTGTTCAAATGCAAAACATCAAGATTTGTCAACACTTATGTACACAAGCCCTTACACACAATGCACTTCACAAAAGCAGCTGCTAAAAAACAAACACACACACACACGCTACCTTGAAATACTCATGGATGGCTGCTGTGGCTTCACTGCGAATTCTCAGTAGGGATCCAAACGTGTTGGTCCTGCAGCGCAGGTGAGGAAACTGCCGAATATATTCTGGGGGGTGGTGCTGTTTAATTTTAAATGGAAAATCCTGCAAAAACAAAATAAACATCTTCTAGTACAGTGGTTCTCAACCTTCCTAATGCCGCGACCCTTTAATACAGTTCCTCATGTTATGGTGACCCCCAACCATAAAATTCTTTACCCAGTAATTATAATTCATGTGTCGTTTTACCTTCAATACGGCTTTCAACACAGTAGCTGCTTTCAACACGGTAGCTGCTTTCAACACGGTAGCTGCTTTCAACACGGTAGCTGCTTTCAACACGGTAGCTGCTTTCTACACGGTAGCTGCTTTCTACACGGTAGCTGCTTTCTACACGGTAGCTGCTTTCTACACGGTAGCTGCTTTCTACACGGTAGCTGCTTTCTACACGGTAGCTGCTCTCAACACAGTAGCTGCTTTCAGCACAGCAGCTGCTTTCAGCACAGCAGCTGCTTTCAGCACAGCAGCTGCTCTTTACACATCAGAAATATGTGTTTTCCGATGGTCTTAGGCGACCCCTGTGAAAGGGTCGTTTGACCCCCAAAGGGGTCGCGACCCACAGGTTGAGAACCACTGTTCTAGTAGTAAGTATACCAAAGCATTCTGTTCTCGTAGGTCACATTCACACCAGTGTACTGGGAAAGCATATGTCTTTTTGTTAAAACACATAAAGCACTTTTAAAGTGGCACTAAAGCCTTCACGTTTTCCAGAAACATAGATATGGATAAATGTTGCACGGGACAATGGTTACTACCAGAAAAGTCCAGAAACACATTATTTTAAATCTGCAACCTCCTGCTTCCTCTGCTCCACATGTCATGTCGTAATCATCCTCTCATCATCCTGTAGTTCTCTCCAGACAGCGCTTATGAAAGCATAGCTACAGCAGGTCTCTATAGGACCCTGCAAGGCAATGTAGCCACCCTTAAAGTGGTAGTAAACAACAAAAAAAAATTGGCCCCTGCAGGAGAATGTCATACCGCACTAGTATGCAGTGCACATTACTAGCACATTATGGCAGAAGTACCCTAAAATGAAGCCCTCCAGCGACACGTTCCGTCACCGCTGACATGGCTTCCATCTTCACTCAGTCTTCCTTCTGGGTTTACATGCCTTGGCCGTTTGATTGGCTTTCAGGATCGTTAAACTTCCACAGATGCAGAGTGATGTGTGTGTCCTCTGCACTCCCCTGGCCCCCCGCGCACTCTGCACTAGCCTGGCCCCCCACGCACTCTGCACTAGCCTGGCCCCCCACGCACTCTGCACTAGCCTGGCCCCCCCACGCACACTGCACTACCCTGCCCCCCCCACGCACACTGCACTACCCTGGCCCACACACACACTCTGCACTACCCTGGCCCACACACACACTCTGCACTACCCTGGCCCACACACACACTCTGCACTACCCTGGCCCACAAACTCTGCGTGCTGCACTACCCTGGCCCCCCGCACACTGCGTGCTGCATTACCCTGGCCCCCCGCACACTGCGTGCTGCACTACCCTAGCCCCACGCACACTGCGTGCTGCACTACCCTGGCCCCCCGCACGCTGCGTGCTGCATTACCCTGGCCCCCCGCACACTGCGTGCTGCACTACCCTAGCCCCACGCACACTGCGTGCTGCACTACCCTGGCCCCACGCACGCTGCGTGCTGCATTACCCTGGCCCCCCGCACGCTGCGTGCTGCATTACCCTGCCCCCCCCCCCCACTCAGCGTGCTGCATTACCCTGGCCCTCGCACTCTGTATGTTACTTTCCAGACCCCTGCACACGGGACATTCCGTTTCTGACTCACCCAGGACACTGCCACTCTATCAGTGCATACAACTCTGCCCTAAGTGTTTCATCTAATCTGACATCATTGGGGCTGGATACACTGATGAACTCTCTCTATTTTAAAGCAACTACCAGACACACTCCTCCCTGATCCCTGCCCTCTGTGTGTTACATTGTCCATAACCCTTCCCTCTGTGTGTTACATTGTCCTGACCCCCACACTCTGTCCATTACACTTTCCTGACCTCTGCATGTTACACTTTCCTGTCCTCTATACAATCAGGACTTTTTTTTTCTCATCTAGTGGGACTGTTGTTTTTAAACCTGCCTCAATATGTTGTATACTTTTAAAAGGGTGCCGTGCCTGAAAAAAGATTGAGAAACACAGCTTAAAAGGACATTTCAGCTGGCCATACACTAGTAGAATTTGTGTTTTAAGAACATCCATTCTATTTTCTAATTGTGGGATCAAATTGACAATTGTATTGCCAACTTTTAAACTGGCTTTCACCAATGGGAGCAAGAGCGAATGAAGAAACGAAGGCACCCTTCCATTGAATCTGATCATCACGGTTAAATAAATTTAAGGAGGATCTTTGGCCACCTCTCCCCTCCCCCTTCCCCAGCTTACCGTATGGCTTAGGTGGGCCATTCCTGATACTCACCCACCCAGAGGATCCAGTGTTGTCCTGCCGAGATTCTTTTGTATTCTGACACCTTTCTGTCCTGCAATGCCATGGTCTTGTGCGACGTCATTGGAAGGCCCGCCGTCTCTCCCTGGTTCAGTTTGAGCGCCTCCTGATGATGCAGCGCTAGGCCCGTTCCCCTCCTCCTTTCTGAATGAAGTGATAAGCCTCCTGGGATATGTGAAGTACATATCCCAGGAGGCAAAAGGAGGACCTTGCTTGGCATTCACCTAGGCAGCAGAAGGGGAGGGAAGTCTCCCTTGAGGGTGAATCCACTTTACGAAACTGAAAGAATAATTGCGATTGAACAGACATCATTTCATAATTATATTAGTGGTGAAGCGCTCAACTAAAATAATCAAAGAACTAGTGCAATAACCCCTTTATAAATATACGCTGGTGAAAAAGGTGATAAATACTACCTCTTATACAAATAATACAATAATAACTAGTGCAATATCCTCATCACTGTAGATTACATCCCTAGTGGTGTAGTGATTAATATTACTTAAACTGTGCAAAAAAAGGTACTCAAATGCAATTAATCGGACCAATTTAAATAAAAAACAAATAGGATGGTGATGCCACACTGTGCAAAAACATAAAAAGTGTTCAAATAATATCACTCCATGCTGCAATAGTGCTCTTCGTGAAATCTTGACGTGACTCCCCTCAATGATAGCCAAAATGCCCCCTCACCTTCCACATTCGACCCTTGCGGGTCACAGAGCTTTTTTTATATATATAATTGCCAGATTTATTCTCCTCCACTGCCTCCACCGACCATGATCCTCCTCCAGGCAGTAAGTAATACTCCAAAAGCTCCCCTCACAAAACGGACTCTGCCAGATATAATTCTCCTCCACTGCCTTCACCGCTCAAAATCCTCCTCCAGGCAGTCAGTTACACTCCAATACCCCTCATAGAATGGACACAGGCACAGGGCGCATATGAAAAACAGAATCACATCTCCATAGTGCAACACCGTTTAATACACTTCATCAGTAGAATCGAACATTACACTCACATGTCCTTCAGCAAGGTAAAGCAGTTCCCATGTACTATGGGTGTATACAGGTGTCCAAAGATGGCGTCCGAACCCGGAAGTACGTCACCCCTATACGTCGACGCGTTGCGCCACAGTCACGTGGCTTCTTCAGGATACCGTATTGGATGGCCGCACTTCCTTATAACCGCTCTCCTAATCTACAAGGGGCGTGCATATTAACTCCATTTTCATGGAGCCCTCTACACAGGACGTCCGCGATCCGCCGCTACTTCCCCTACTTCCAACAATCAATGAAGGGCATGTATATCTATATTTACAAGGATGACCCATGTATAACGATATGCTTTAATAATACAATTAACCCCCATTAAAAACTTTTATTGCCCCATATTTAATATTTATTAAAATAGGTATATAATATATACCAAATACCAATCATAAGCCAAAAAGGGATTTATTCAGGGAATAAACCGATATAGGTATCAACACACCCATATCTACTACCAATACTTCCCTACTCCTAATTATTTGAAACCCCCATTCCATACGCTAAATTTAATACATTATATTTATTTTAAACACATTAATTTGAAGAAATATTACTTAAATAATCAATTCCAATAAAACCATGATTAAAAATCTACTAAAAAAATCTAAAAAATATATAAAAAAATATAATAAAAATCTAATACAGAACTCCTGTATACTACCCATACCACATGTACACATAGATGAAATCATACATTTCTAAAATCGCCACATCTCGCATCTTAGGTTTTAACCAAATATTATTTAAAAGTCATTAATGAAACAATTGAGGTCAAATTCAATATTTAAACCTCTAGGTGACAACGTTTGCATAAAATAAATCCACTTGGACTCCGCCTGACTAATTGTTCTCACTTTGTGGCTTCCTCTCCAATGTTTTTTATAACGCTCTACCCCCCAGAATTTCAATCCCGAGGGATCATTACCATGATGGCTCGCAAAATGTTTAGAAACATTATGTTTTGGGTTCCCCTTCAGTATATTTGTCACATGTTCTCTTAATCTCACCCACAAAGCCCTTTTAGTGCGTCCCACATACTGCAGACCACAGTTACACTCTAGAACATAAATGACCCCTTCGGTTTTACACGTAATGAAATCTTTAATCTCAAATGGCCTACCATTGCTATTGGACGCAAACTCTTTCTTCTTTTGATTTTGCCCTTTTGTGGCTTTGCAGACACTACATTTTTTGCAAGGAAAAAAAATGGTGACATTAAACAGGGTACCTTCTCTATTCGTCTTAGGTGGATCCAATACGTTCTTCATAATTTTGTTCCTTAAAGTGGGGGCTCTCCTATAGACAAACTTGGGTTGTTCTGGCAATATATTGCCTAATAACGGATCCATTTTTAAAATTGGCCGGCAGACAAGGGAGGGGGAATTGTTGTACTCTCCAAGGACTACTATTGTAGTGAATTACAGGCGCAATTGGATGATGCGGACACTTATTTGAAATTACTAAAAGACCCCACAAGGATATATAGAAAAGAATTGGAACAGTTAATTAAAATAGGTGAAAAGAGAAAAATATTAAACAGTAAGGAAAGTAGATATTTGGTACCAGAATGTTGTCGCATACCAGTAATTTATACAATTCCTAAGATGCATAAAGATCCTGCCAACCCACCGGGGAGGCCTATTGTCAACGGTATCCAATCGGTATTGGCTAGATTGGGCCAATATATAGATACCTTTTTACAACCATTGGTCCAGAATACGGTATCGTTTTTGAGAGATACCAAACATCTAATTCAGCTTCTGGAAGAGGAAAAGGGGAGCTCTAACATAATATTGGCTAGCGCTGATGTATCCTCGTTATATACGATTATCAATCATGAGGATGCACTGGAAGCTACGGGGTGGGGTCTGAGGGAATTAAGTAATTTGAATTGGACACAGAGGAAATTTATTATACAATGTTTGGATTTTAGTCTGAGTCATAACTATTTTTGGTATGACAAAGTTTTTTATAGACAGATTAGGTGTGTAGCCATGGGAGCTCGGTTTGCCCCAAGTGTGGCAAACTTGTTCATGGCCCACTGGGAACAAGATTCGGTATATAAGGATAAACCTGCTGAACTGGCGTTGTATAAAAGGTACATAGATGATGTTTTCATCATATGGAAAGGGGATGAAAGCAAACTGATGGATTTTTTGAAACAATTAAATAATAACAATAAAAATATAAAGTTTGTATGGAAATGCAGTAACCAGTCCATCCAATTTTTAGATTTGGACATCCAAGTACAAGGGGAAATTATTAGTACCATAACGCATTTTAAGGATGTGGACCGGAATGGTTACATCCCGATAGAGAGCTGTCATTTTCCTTCGTGGTGAATATTCCAAAGGGCCAGTTCATTAGGTTAAAAAGGAATTGCACATATGAAAAAGATTATAATACTCAGGCCATGATTTTAGAAGAAAGGTTTGCATCCAAAGGTTACGCTGTGTCTGATCTTAAGAAGAGTAAATTGGAGGTGGCCAATATGGATAGAAAGATACTTATTGGGAATAAAATAAAGAGTGATGATAAGGAGAAGGTTGATCAAGTAGCGGTGATTCTGGATTTTAATTTACAATATAAAAAAATTCAAAATGTTTTTAAGAAGCATTGGCCAATTTTAAAAATGGATCCGTTATTAGGCAATATATTGCCAGAACAACCCAAGTTTGTCTATAGGAGAGCCCCCACTTTAAGGAACAAAATTATGAAGAACGTATTGGATCCACCTAAGACGAATAGAGAAGGTACCCTGTTTAATGTCACCGGTTTTTTTCCTTGCAAAAAATGTAGTGTCTGCAAAGCCACAAAAGGGCAAAATCAAAAGAAGAAAGAGTTTGCGTCCAATAGCAATGGTAGGCCATTTGAGATTAAAGATTTCATTACGTGTAAAACCGAAGGGGTCATTTATGTTCTAGAGTGTAACTGTGGTCTGCAGTATGTGGGACGCACTAAAAGGGCTTTGTGGGTGAGATTAAGAGAACATGTGACAAATATACTGAAGGGGAACCCAAAACATAATGTTTCTAAACATTTTGCGAGCCATCATGGTAATGATCCCTCGGGATTGAAATTCTGGGGGGTAGAGCGTTATAAAAAACATTGGAGAGGAAGCCACAAAGTGAGAACAATTAGTCAGGCGGAGTCCAAGTGGATTTATTTTATGCAAACGTTGTCACCTAGAGGTTTAAATATTGAATTTGACCTCAATTGTTTCATTAATGACTTTTAAATAATATTTGGTTAAAACCTAAGATGCGAGATGTGGCGATTTTAGAAATGTATGATTTCATCTATGTGTACATGTGGTATGGGTAGTATACAGGAGTTCTGTATTAGATTTTTATTATATTTTTTTATATATTTTTTAGATTTTTTTAGTAGATTTTTAATCATGGTTTTATTGGAATTGATTATTTAAGTAATATTTCTTCAAATTAATGTGTTTAAAATAAATATAATGTATTAAATTTAGCGTATGGAATGGGGGTTTCAAATAATTAGGAGTAGGGAAGTATTGGTAGTAGATATGGGTGTGTTGATACCTATATCGGTTTATTCCCTGAATAAATCCCTTTTTGGCTTATGATTGGTATTTGGTATATATTATATACCTATTTTAATAAATATTAAATATGGGGCAATAAAAGTTTTTAATGGGGGTTAATTGTATTATTAAAGCATATCGTTATACATGGGTCATCCTTGTAAATATAGATATACATGCCCTTCATTGATTGTTGGAAGTAGGGGAAGTAGCGGCGGATCGCGGACGTCCTGTGTAGAGGGCTCCATGAAAATGGAGTTAATATGCACGCCCCTTGTAGATTAGGAGAGCGGTTATAAGGAAGTGCGGCCATCCAATACGGTATCCTGAAGACGTGACTGTGGCGCAACGCGTCGACGTATAGGGGTGACGTACTTCCGGGTTCGGACGCCATCTTTGGACACCTGTATACACCCATAGTACATGGGAACTGCTTTACCTTGCTGAAGGACATGTGAGTGTAATGTTCGATTCTACTGATGAAGTGTATTAAACGGTGTTGCACTATGGAGATGTGATTCTGTTTTTCATATGCGCCCTGTGCCTGTGTCCATTCTATGAGGGGTATTGGAGTGTAACTGACTGCCTGGAGGAGGATTTTGAGCGGTGAAGGCAGTGGAGGAGAATTATATCTGGCAGAGTCCGTTTTGTGAGGGGAGCTTTTGGAGTATTACTTACTGCCTGGAGGAGGATCATGGTCGGTGGAGGCAGTGGAGGAGAATAAATCTGGCAATTATATATATAAAAAAAGCTCTGTGACCTGCAAGGGTCGAATGTGGAAGGTGAGGGGGCATTTTGGCTATCATTGAGGGGAGTCACGTCAAGATTTCACGAAGAGCACTATTGCAGCATGGAGTGATAATTTTTGAACACTTTTTATGTTTTTGCACAGTGTGGCATCACCATCCTATTTGTTTTTTATTTAAATTGGTCCGATTAATTGCATTTGAGTACCTTTTTTTGCACAGTTTAAGTAATATTAATCACTACACCACTAGGGATGTAATATACAGTGATGAGGATATTGCACTAGTTATTATTGTATTATTTGTATAAGAGGTAGTATTTATCACCTTTTTCACCAGCGTATATTTATAAAGGGGTTATTGCACTAGTTCTTTGATTATTTTAGTTGAGCGCTTCACCACTAATATAATTTGTTTCACATATCTTGGGGTATAGAGAAAAGGTGATAGCAGCTCACTCACTAGGTTCTGTGGAGCGCAGGGGGATTTTTATATATAATTTCATAATTGTAAACCCTGTAGAGCAATCTGATAACCATCATGGATTCTTCAATCTGACCGCGCCAGTGCTTGACTGAAAACAGCGCATCAGGTGATCGACTAAAATGGAAACTGAAGAATCGGAATTGCTATGTGTATGGTCATTATTAGAATTAACTGAAGATTGCGGTTCCATCCAGAAAATCTGGAATTATAGAGAACATCTTACTTTGGTGTCACATTCTCCAATCACTCGAATATCTTCTGCCTTGACCTCCACACTCTGCTTGGTGCCGATACTACTCACCAGAGCCCCCGACACTTCCACCGCACTGCCGAAACTGATGGAGCTAAAAGGAAACAAATGGAGGCATATTAGAGAGACAATGAACAGCTTTACAATCTTTCTACAATAATCCTATAAACCTGTAACCTGTTTGATGCCAAAGCCGTTTTTGCACTTTTTTTTTTTTCAAAAATCTTTTTAGGCCTGATAATTTCATAAACCCCCAAAACATATTTTCTGAAAGCAGACAGAATAAAATAGCAGTAGTTCCAATTTTTTATGTCACTCAATATTAGCA
The DNA here is from genome assembly GCF_062004578.1 of Staurois parvus. Lineage (NCBI taxonomy): Eukaryota > Metazoa > Chordata > Amphibia > Anura > Ranidae > Staurois > Staurois parvus. The sequence continues at coordinate 104,186 of NW_028318456.1, forward strand.
CAATTTTTTATGGAATGCAAAATTTAAGTAAAAAATGCACAAACTTTAGGGTGCGCACGCACAATAAATTACTCACAGGAGCACTGAGCTGAGGAGGGGGATGGAGCGGCTGGCTCAAGCTCTCAGCGGCTCCAGACTCTGGGGTGGATCCCGGCTTTAAAATCGGGATCTTTCCCCAGCCCGGACCGGCTGAGTGACATCAGCCGACATCGGGGTTCAGCCTGTTGTCAGCTGAAAACGGGTCACAGGAATGCAGAACAAACTGCACTCCTATGATCTGAAGAAGTACAGCCAACGGAGCTTTAAGTGTTTGGGTGTGATTTTAACCACTTCCCGACCGGCCGTTGCATATAAACGGCCGGACGGTGGCAGTGCAGGGTCGGGTGGCCATTTATAAATGGCCTCCCCGCACCCTGCTTGTGCGCGCTCCCTGGGAGTGCTCAGCACCGCGATCCGGTGCCCGCTGTGTCCTCCGGACTCAGTGAAACACCGATCGTCGGATGGGACCTCCGTACGAGGTCCCGATCATGTGATCACCGATTGGCCAATCAGTGATCACATGCAAACTAGTAAGCAAGATGTCCCTTGTGACATCATTGCTTACTACGTGTGAAATCTGTGAATGATCACAGAGGTCACATGGTACAAGGCTATTCACAAAAGCCTTGTACCATGTGACAAGCTGTGACCAATCACAGCTCACTCAATACTTCTTAATGAGTGCAAGAATGCAGACAGAGAGGAGAAATGATTGCTTTTACATCCTATATGGGTGTAAAAGCAATCAGTGTAAAAAAAAAAAAAAAAAAAAAAATCTTCATCACCCCCCACAAGTAGTACAGTGTCACCATGGTGACACTGTACTGCTAGGGTGACAGTATGTAAAAAAAAAAAAAAAAAAAAAAAAATAATATAAAAAAATAAAATAAAAATGTAAAAAAAAAAGTTTAAAAATTATAATTTTTGGTTATAAACTAATTTGGATAATTTTTTTTTCTACTAAAAAGATAACGGAATAAATTTTGGCTAAGATTTATGATGAAATATTATTTATTTGCAAAATTTTATAAAAAAAAACACTTTTTTTCAAAATTTTTGGACTCTTCATTTACATAGCAAAAAAAATACAAATCCCAGTGGTGAATAAATACCACCAAAATAAAGCTTTATCTGTCTCAAAAAAATGGTAAAAATTCATTTGGGTACAGTTTTGCATGACCGCGCAATTGTCATTCAAAGTGTGATAGCGCTAAAAGCTGAAAATTGCCCTGGTCAGGAAGGGGGTAAAAGTGTCCGGTCTGGAAGTGGTTAATTTTTTTACACCGATTTTTCATTAAACTTTTTTTTTTTTATCACATAGGGGACCGATTGGTACATACAGGGGTGTGTGAAAGCGATCCGGCCGCTGCAGAGCCACTGGATCGCTTTCATCTGACAGCCAACTTGTCAGATTTTTTAACAGCCCTTGCTGGCAGTATCAGACACACAAACACAATAAATTACTCGTTGGAGCGCTGGGCTGTGCAGGGGGAGGGAGCGGCTGGCTCAAGCTCTCAGCGGCTCGCCAGGTGCTGCTCCAGACTCTGGGGTGGATCCCTACTTTAAAGTTAACATGTAGCCATACAGCAGTTAGGACATAATTAAGAACAGTAAACCTCAACCCTATTAGCAATATTGATCAACTGACAAAACATCATGTGCAAATGAAAAGCAGAATTCCAAAAATCCAGCTGCCTTCATGTATACAGTGCGGAGAATAGTGAATAGCGCGAGGGAACTGGCTCTCAGTGCGATCAAATGCGGCCGTGACTCAATGGCAGCAAGTTTATACAGTGAAGGGCCATGCTGTCAGGGCTCCTGGTAAGACCAGAGATGCGTGAACTGACACAGGGAAACGCAGGCTCAAGTATGGTGTAACAATATAATTTATTAAGGGTTATACACAAATATAACGCACAATATAAACCAAACCTCCAACTGATAACGGAATGTACACAGATAAGAGCAGTCAGGGCTGGTGAGGTGGAGTGGTCAGGCGGGCCGGGTCAGGAACCATCGGGCAGACAAGACACAAAGGCGTAGGCAGAGCGTAGTCAGACGGGCCGGGTAAGGAACAATCAGGCAGACGAGGTACCAAAGGAGCAGGAGAGTGGTCAGAAATAGCCAAGGTCAGGACAGGCGGAGTTCATTCAGGGTCAGGATCAAGCAGAATCAGGCAGGAAGCAGACAGGATGCAGATACAGGGGCTCATGGGAAACATACACCAAGGCCCTGACTGCAGGTCTGGCCATTCCTTAAATACACCTCCTGCAACCAGCCTCAGGTGATGGCTGACTGCAGGAGTGAGCTTCTGGTTGCTGAGAGCACCCGCTGGCCAGCCCTGGTACTGCAGCCCACAAGGCAGGTGAGTCCCACCACCATTGGCAAGTCTATTCCTGACACATGCTCATTATTGACATTAAAGCGGAGCTCCACCCAAAAGGGTAAATATATTTATTGAAATATATTTTGAATATGGTCAAAGTTGTAGCATTGCAAATATATGGCAATATATTTGGGGAAAATATTTTTAAAATATATTTAAAATATATTTTTCTTCCATATGGGTTCACAAAGCACAACCGGCTCTGGCTTGCAAAGTATGCTACCTTATCACATGATGCAAGCTTTAGGCAGGCCATACATGGGTCGAAATTTGACCGATTTTTCATCCGTAAATCCAAACCTAAGAATAATCGGCCGATTTTCGCTCTATTAGTGGGTCAATGGCACCGGCCCATTTTCGTGGTTTCTCCCTTTTTCGGTGATCGAGCATGTTGGAAAATTTGTGAAAAACAACTGATTTTCGACTCAATGATGGTCAAATCGTACGATCGTTTTTCCGAAAAGTATATGAGCATGAGCCGTGACCTGGAAGGAACAGAAAGTCGCCTGTTATATGGGGTGAACTTTATGACTTGGTCGGTCGATTTTCAAAATCAATGATGGCACCATCGGATTACCGAGCGAACGACGTTTCCGATTTATGGACGAAAAATCTTTCGGAATTCGAACCATGTATGGCCGGCATTAGTGTGCTGACAAACAAGTGACCTCTCCTCCCTCTGCACCGCCCCCCCCCTTCTTTTACAAACAGAAAGTTTTCAGGATGCATCTCTTAGGCCTTGCAGCTCTCCCCCGACACTACTACCAGAAATGTATTACAAAGCAGCAACAGCTGTCAAATTGGCCATCAAAATGTCAGTCTGCAAGCGTCATTGTACAAATGCAATGATAGAAATGTATCGAAAGTGAAGCAGCTAGAATCTGCAACAGCTGTACATGACAACCAATCAGGCACCTTATTCACTTAAAGGATAAGTTCACCTTTGGAAACATGTTACATGTTTCACCCATTTTTAGGGTGGAACATGTAACATGTTTCCAATGCTGCAACTACATTCCGCTGCCCCCCCTTCCTCTGACAGAAGTATGGGGGGGGAGATACCCATACTAGCTGTCAGATTTGAAAACAGCGAGGCTGTGCCAGGCTCCGCCCACACGGCAGCGTCATTCATTCACAGTCCTCCATGAATGAATGAACTGCAAATCCTGATAGTCTTGTGGAGCGCCGTGGTAGTTCATTGAATCTTCCTGTTAGTATATCTGCTTGCCCGTACATCCCATATGGTAAAACAGATATACTGACAGATCTGCAGGAGACCTGCATGGCACCAGCGATATACTGATCACTGGTGCAAAGCTTTACAGGCTCCTGCAGACAAAAATAATAAATGCACATTTTTTACCTGCAAAAAAAATGTGCATTTATTATTTTTGTGCAAAAGGTGAGCTTATCCTTTAAAAGCTGACTATCTTTTGCACTACACTACATTTTATACATGTAACATGGTACAAATGGGCCTACCATCAACATATCCCCCCCACCTCCATGACAGTGTACGGGGGTTCCTCTTCCCCACAGTAGCTGTCACTGTTGAAATCTGCAGAAATCTGTGAATGAATGAACTACAAGTCCCATCTTCCACTGCGGCAGACGGACTTGGAACCCAAGTATGGTGATCAACGCACTTGTAGTCCATTGACACTTCATCCAGCTCTGTAACTGAAAGTCTGTACATCTGTACACACTGGGAGCTGGAGAAAGAGCCTGCAGGAGCCTGGCATTGTGATTCCCATCTACTGAACACTTTTCCAATGTTCTGCAGGCTCCTGTGAAAAAAATAAAAACACATTTTTTTCCTGCAACAATGTCCATTTCTTTATTTTATTTAAAAGTTGGGGCATAGCCTTTAAAGCGGTAGTAAACACCACTTGGACACGTATTCCTACAGGTAAGGTCACAATAAAGATTACCTGTAGATATAATGAATACTTCGTAAACGTGCACCACTTAGGAGACATTCGCTATATCTGCAACTGCGGTCTGAATTGAGGACACCCTGAGGGTGCAGACAATACAGAGCACTGTGCAGCGACCATAACTCCTGTGCACATGGGTGGGAGTGACGTCATCGCGGCATGGCCATTAACACTGCCAGAGCTCATGAGGCCAGAAGGAAGACCGGGTGAAGATGGAAGTGCCAAGAGATGTGACAGCGTGCCGCTGAAGGGCTTAAAGTGTTACTAAACCCAGGACCCTGCATTCAGTATATCTGGTCTCCACTGACCCTGCATTCGCTATATCTGGTCTCCCAGGACCCTGCATTCACTATATCCGGTCTCCTAGGATCCTGCATTCACTATACCTGGTCTCCCAGGACCCTGCATTCACTATATCTGATCTGCCAGGACCCCGCATTCACTATATCTGATCTCCCAGGACCCTGCATTCACTATATCTGGTCTCCCAGGACCCTGCATTCACTATATCTGATGTCCCAGGACCCCGCATTCACTATATCTGGTCTCCCAGGACCCTGCATTCACTATATCTGATCTCCCAGGATCCTGCATTCACTATATCTGATCTCCCAGGACCCTGCATTCACTATATCAGATCTCCCAGGACCCTGCATTCACTATATCTGATCTCCCAGGACCCCGCATTCACTATATCTGATCTCCCCGGACCCCGCATTCACTATATCTGATCTCCCCGGACCCCGCATTCACTATATCTGATCTCCCCGGACCCCGCATTCACTATATCTGATCTCCCCAGACCCCGCATTCACTATATCTGGTCTCCCAGGACCCCGCATTCACTATATCTGATCTCCCCAGACCCCGCATTCACTATATCTGGTCTCCCAGGACCCCGCATTCACTATATCTGATCTCCCAGGACCCTGCATTCACTATATCTGATCTCCCAGGACCCCGCATTCACTATATCTGATCTCCCAGGACCCTGCATTCACTATATCAGATCTCCCAGGACCCCGCATTCACTATATCTGATCTCCCTGGACCCCGCATTCACTATATCCGCTCTCCCCAGACCCTGCATTCACTATATCTGGTCTCCCACAGTACACACAACATGGAAATGCAATTATTTTAGTAAATAGAAACTGCTAAATAACTTTTAGCAGTTTATATAGCAGTATATAGCAGTCTTGTGCCTTCTACTAGTGTCCAGCAGAGCACTGGTTAAAGCTTGTAGGAGGCATTTTCATTCTCTCTTGATCATCCTATGAGGCTGCAGGACCCCTGACCCTTAGTCTGGACAGTGCTGATTGTCCCTGTGCTGATCGCATGCACTTTCCCAAGAAAAAAAAAAAAAAAAACGCTCTAGTAATACACACCAAACTGAGCAAGTGCAGCTTGCCTCCAAGCCTCTGTTCTATCAGGAGTTATTCTGGGAACAGTAGAAGAAGGGGAGGATCATAGAAGATAGGATCAAACATCTTTTTTTACACAGTGCGGAGGATTAACCCTTTAGGTTCCACAGTGAGTATAAATAGTATATGATTTACTACGTATACAGACTGATTTTACTGTTGTGGGCTTAGTAACACTTTACACTAAATTAAAAGGTAAATCTCTCATAATGTCCTAGTATACAGTGGATATAAGAAGTCTTCACACCCCTGTTAAAATGTCAGGTTTCTGTGATGTAACAAAATGAGACAAAGATAAATCATTTCAGAACTTTTTCCACCTTTAATGTGACCTATAAACTGTACAACTCAGTTGAACAACAAACTGAAATATTTTAGGTGGAGGAAAGTAAAAGTAAAAAACTAAAATATTATGGTTGCATAAGTGTGCACACCCTTACACTAATACTTTGTTGAAGCCCCTTTTGATGTGATTCCAGCACTCAGTCTTTTTGGGTATGAGTCTATCAGCATGGCACATCCTGACTTGGCAATATTTGCCCGCTCTTCCTTGCAAAAACACTCCAAATCTGTCAGATTGCGAGGGCATCTCCTGTGCACAGCCCTCTTCAGATCATCCCACAGATTTTCCATCGGATTCAGGTCTGGGCTCTGGCTGGGCCATTCCAAAACTTTCATCTTCTTCTGGTGAAGCCATTCCTTTGTTGATTTGGATGTATGCTTTGGGTGGTTGTCATTCTGAAAGATGAAGTTCCTCTTCATGTTCAGCTTTCTAGCAGAAGCCTGAAGGTTTTGTGCCAATATTGACTGGTATTTGGAACTGTTAATAATTCCCTCCACCTTGACTAAGGCCTCAGTTCCAGCTGAAGAAAAACAGCCCCAAAGCATGATGCTGCCCCCACCATGCTTCACGGTGGGTATGGTGTTCTTTTCGTGATGTGCAGTGTTATTTTTGGGCCAAACATCTTTTAGAATTTTGGCCAAAAAATTCAACCTCGGTTTCATCAGACCAGAACACATTTTCCCACATGCTTTTGGGAGACTTCAGATGTGTATTTGCAAAATTTAGCCGGACTTGGATGTTTTTCTTCGGAAGAAAAGGCTTCCGTCTTGCCACTCTACCCCATAGCCCAGACATATGAAGAATACAGAGATTGTTGTCACATGGACCACACAGCCAGTACTTGCCAGATATTCCTGCAGCTCCTTTAATGTTGCTGTAGGCCTCTTGGCAGCCCCCCAGACCAGTTTTCTTCTCGTCTTTTCATCAATTTTGGAGGGACATCCAGTTCTTGGTAATGTCACTGTTGCACCATATTTTCTCCACTCGATGATGACTGTCTTCATTGTGTTCCATGGTATATCTAATGCCTTGGAAATTCTTTTGTACCCTTCTCCTGACTGATACCTTTTAACAATGAGATCCCTCTGATGCTTTAGAAGCTCTCTGCGGACCATGGCTTTTGCTGTAGGATGTGACTAAGAAAATGTCAGGAAAGACCTACTAGAACATCTGAACTTTATTTGGGGTTAATCAGAGGCACTATAAATGATGGCAGGTGTGTACTGACTCCTATTTAACATGATTTTGAATGTGATTGCTTAATTCTGAACAAAGCTACATCCCCAGTTATAAGAGGGTCTGTACACTTATGCAACCACATCATTTTATGTTTACTTCCCCCCCAAAAAAAATCTGTTTGTTTTTCAATTGAGTTGTACAGTTTATAGGTCACATTAAAGGTGGAAAAAGCTCTGAAATGATTTATCTTTGTCTCATTTTTTTACATCACAGGGGCGTGTAGACTTTTTATATCCACTGTACACATTATGTTATGACATTAACTTGGGGGACCTTTTTTTTTTTTTACTTAACTGCTGCTTTAAAGAATAACTAAAAGGATGGAGTTGGATTAGAACACAAAACTGAAAAAAATTATAGAAAAGGAGACTTTTCTCAGGAAACCTTCATGGGACAGAGCCGCTTGCCATATGTTCCGGTAAACAACATACATTTAAACCAACTTCTCAAAGGCAGCACTAAATCCCCCCCAAAAAAGTAGTGAATTATAAATAATTCATTTTTTTCTGGGATTGAGTGCTGCCCTTAAAAAGTTGGTGGATTAGAACACCTGTCAGGTCTTTATAGCCCCCATTAGGGAGATTCACCCTCTCTGTTCGTCCTGTGTACCATTATCATTGAAAGTAGAATAAAACCCACACATTTTGGGTTTTCCCCATAAAAATAATAGAGGGGAAATCTTCCAATGGGGACACTAGTTCTGGAGACCTGGGAGTCCCCAATTAATTCCTTTACTTTGTAGCGATTTCCTCTCACCTCCTGTTTTGACTGTAGGAGAGGTAGTGAAGGGAAACCTTCCCAAAGGTATACAGATAGCAAAGAAAAACCATAACCCCTCCCTTATTTTATCTAAAATGGAAGTAAAAAAAAAAAGTTTTTACTATAGTTTTACTTTAGCCTAACACTATAAATTGCCAAGGAATCGTACAGGAATTGCACTGCATTCCAGTGCAATTACCATGCAAATTCAGTGCTGTGCCAACTGGGCTAATTCATTTTGAATGGGCTGAAATCGCACCAACTTAACGCATGCACTACTTTTGGTAATGCACTGCATCTGGATCAAATGGTAGTTTTGTACCAGGCGATTCAGGGCAGGCAAACGCACTGCGTTTGGGGTGTTAACAATGCATGGACACCTGCAGCAGATTGAAAGGGCAGTGCTTTTTTTTTAAATTCCATAATGTTTTGGCCGTGCTTTGTTAACGTGGTGTGGGAAACGTGCACAGATCATGGGTTTCCCGCACTGCGTTCTAGTATGGATCAGGGCATGAGCTTTTTTGAAAAAAAAAAAAAAAAATAGAAGTTGATTGGTTGCTGTCAGGAATGGACTCAGCACTGGTGGTGGGACTCACCTGCCGTGTGGGCTGCAGTACCAGGGCTGACCAGCGGGTGCTCTCAGCAACCAGAAGCTCACTCCTGCAGTCAGCCATCAGCTGAAGCTGATTGCAGGAGGTGTATTTAAGCAGGACCAGGCCTGTGATCAGGGCCTTTATTGTATTGTTTCCCATGAGCCCCTGTACCTGGTATCCTGTGTTCCTGTTCTGCTGACTATCTGATTTGTTGCCGACCCTGCCTGATCCTGATCTCTGCTGACTTCTCCTGCTTGATCCCTGGCTTGCCTGACCATCCTTCTGCCTGATCCTCAGTACCGCGCTGCCCGTGAGTTACTGAACCCGGCTTGTGACCCTGGCTATTCTCTGCCTGCTCCTCCGATACCTCACTGCCCGCACGTTGCTGACCTGGCCTGCCTGACGCTACCCAGACCATCCATCCATCCATCCTGCACGGATCTGTCCCTGTTACTAGGTCTGCCAGCCTCTTCACGTCAGGCTTTCCCACGGTACATACCCTCGGCGGACCCCTCTACCACAGTTGGGTGCACTCAGGGGCCGCGACCTGGTCTCAGTCCTGCGCCAAGTCCATCCCCACCATCAGGGGCTCTGGTGAAAAGGCAGACTGGGGCTTAGACTCCGCACCCTGGGGAATCCCGTTCTGTGGGTACTAGAGATCCCGCCGCGCGGTGCCTGACAGTACCTAGCAGCCTGCCTGACCATTCCACCTCTCCAGCCCTGACTACGCCTGTGTTCCTGAAGCCTGCTACTTCCCTGTGTCAGTCCACACATTTCTGGTCATACCTGGATCCCTAACAGTTGCCATGCACAGCTGCTCCAGTTTTGATAAATTCCCACTATTGCAACTTTGATAGAAGAATATCTTAACACCTTCCATTCTGCCTATAGCAGATTGACGGCCGGGCGCGACGCTCCTCCTTCTGGGTGGACGTCATATGACGTCCTGTCAGAAGGTGCCGCTCAAGCAGCCGTGCAGCAGCGTGATCTGTCACCGGCTGTGCCCTCGGGACACAGTAGAGGACAGATCACTACATCGGCCCGCTGTCAGTGTCCTGTCACCGCTGTGACTAACCACAACAGATCACATGACAATTGTATACAATGGATGGCTTCATGCCATCCATTGTATACAATTGTGTTGTCAGCTGTGACTGGTCACAACAGTCACATGGTACAGACAGGCCCATCTGTACCATATGTTGAGCTTTACCCAATCACAGCTAATCACAACAAAAGACTAAATCAATCAGTTTCATTCAGTAAAAATGGTTGCTAATGTCAATGAAAAACATTGGTATTAGCAATCATAATGCGTAAAAAAAAAAAACAACTATGCACATTGTTAACATTGTATTACTCTGGTCACAGTGTGTTGAAAAAAAAAATTGTAAATAGAAAAAAATAGTAATAGAAAAAAGAATAAATTAAATATTTTTTATTTCCACATACTGGTCACCAGTCAGTGTCCCTGATCACTGCCACACCAGTTATATGATAAATGCTGTACTGGACTGATGACAACATATAAAAAAAAAAAAGAAAAAAATTATTTTTTCAATTTCTTAATTTTCCAAAAATTGGGACAAAAAATTACAAAATTACAGCTTCATGCCTCTTACCAAATACCCTGGACTGTCTATTTTCCAAAAAAATGGTCATATAGGGGGTATTTGTACTATCCTGGCATTTTCAGGCCTCAAGAAATGAGATTGGCCGTCAGTACATCAGCATTGATCGATTGTCAGATATATATACCATGATTTTTGGACTCTAGCTTTCCTACAGACTAAATAATAAACACTGATCTGGGGTATTTTCACCAAAGAAATGTAGCAGAATACATTTTGACTGAAATTTATGAAGAAAGCTTATTTATTTGCAAAAATTTTAAAAACAGAGACGAAGAAGAACGCGTTTTTTTTCCAATTTTTTTTTTTAAACTCAGTGCTGATTAAATACCATAAAAAGAAAGCCCTATTTGTGTGAAATTATAATTATTTTTAAAGGGTACAGTGTTGCATGACAGCGCAATTTTCATTCAAAGCGAGACAAAGTGCTGAAAGCTGAAAATTGGCCTGGGCAGGAAGGGGGTAAAAGTGCCCGGTAGGCAAGCGGCTATTACATACACATGTGTGATATTCCTACACTTTTCATTACTGACTATTCTGCTCTAAAACAGACACCGGTACCTGTGCTGGAGGCTGGGCTCAGCCACAATCTGGAGGTTTTGCAGAGAAGATCCGTCATTGATATGAAGGAACAAAACTTCTTTGTGGGCTCGGACTGAGCGCACCCAACCCTGCGGAAGGAGAGGAGGTTAGTGAGCCCACATATTCTACAATGATGTAACAACCCAACTACACCGAAGGCTTTGCACAGCTTTGGTCATACATAATGCCGAGCTGTTTGATTCCCCCAGATGAGACTTTCTATGTAATACATCGGATTTATCTCTCCTTCATACTGGGCATGAAGACTCCATTTGTTTCTATACAAGAAATACAGCCAACTAGCATGATGTAGTGTGAGTTACATAGTTAGTCTGGCTGAAAAAAGACAAAAGTCCATCCAGTTCAACCATTAAAAAAAAAAAATTTATAATCCTACACCCACAGTTGATCCAGAGGAAGGCAAAAAAAAACCAGCAAAGAATGATCCAATTTGCTCCTGTAGGGGAAAAAATCCTTCCCGATCCCCCGAGAGGCAATCGGATATTCCCTGGATCAAATTTACCTATAAATGTTCTATCCAGTTATATTCTGTGTATCCAAGAAAGAATCCGGGACTTTTTTAAAGCAATCCACTGAGCTGGCCAGAACCAACTCTTGAGGGATAGACACAAAGTTTACCCAATACACCTTTTCATCAAAAGCCACACAACAGATATACTGTATATTACTTGTTATAAAGTTCCTGTCAAAGTATAACTAACAGCAAAACTTTATTTTTAGTTTTGGATACCATGGGGAGGAATTAGAACCCCCGTCAGGTTATGTGTGTATGTTCCACTATTAGGGAGATTCACCCTATTTATCACAAAGAACAGGTTGTCCCCAGAACAGTAATAGAGGGGAAACATTCCACTAGCTTTGGTGACCCCATTGGATTTGCAGGGATTTCCTCACTTCCTGTAGTGGCTATGGGACAGGAAGTGAAGGTAATTTTCCCTGATGGGACACAGATGGCATGTAAAAAAAGAAAACCTGACAGGAGTTGTAACCTTCCCTTATTCTATCCAAAACGTAAGAAAAAAAAAAGTTTTGCCTATAGTTCTGCTTTAAAGTGATTTTTTTTTGTAAAATAATATACATGTCTATACGTACCTGCTGTGTGCAGTGGTTTGGCACAGAGCAGCCTGGATCCTCCTCTTCTCGGGTCCCCCGCAGGCTCTCCTGGCTCCTCCTGTCTGTCGGGTGCCCCCACAGCAAGCAGCTTGCTATGGGTGCACCCGCTTCTCCGTGTGTCCATTCACACACGGAGCAGTGGCTTACCCCCACGCCCTCTCTCTTCTCACTGGCTGACTGGCTGTGATTGACAGTAGCGAGAACCAATGGCTGCCGCTTGCTGTCTCAGCCAAATGAGGAGGCAGAGACCCGGGACAGCCGAGGCTGTCATTCACTTCGCTGGATCGCGATGAGGCTCAGGCAAGTATTGAGGAGGCTGGGGGAGCTGCTGCACACAGAAGGTCTTTTTACCTTCAAGCATAGAATGCATAAAGGTAAAACACCTGGAGCCTTTGGAAACACTTTAAAGATAAAAAATTACGAGGATAAAAACAAAAAAAATGTTTTATCCCACTAAGCTCCTGTAAGTTCTAAGCAAGTTCTATGTTGAAGGTTTGGCAGTCCTATGCAAAATGCTTATCTATGAGACAGAGTTCATTTATTTTAGTCATTCATACTGTGCTGATATATTCTGCAGAGCATTACAGACAATGCTGAGCCATTCACAGCAATCCCTGACCAGAGAGATCACAGTCCATATCGAGGAAAGACATTTAGGCCTCATTCATAAGAGGTGTACTAAACCATACGCTCATGCAGGGCCATGTTTAGCACATCCACCTGGCAGTACTAAAGTCATGGGTTCGAATCCCAACCACGGCACCACCTGCCTGGAGTTTGCATGTTCTCCCTGTGTGGGTTTCCTCCGGGTACTCCGGTTTCCTCCCACACTCCAAAGATATACTGGTAGGTTAATTGGCTCCTGTCTAAATTGGCCCTAGTATGTGTATGTATGAATGTGAGTTAAGGACCTTAGATTGTACGCCCCTTGAGGGTTAGGGACTGATGTGAATGTACAATATATATGTAAAGCGCTGCGTAAATTGATGGCACTATGTAAGTACCTGGAATAAATAAATAAATTGGTGGTGGTCCAGGTTTCCTCGTGCAGGCAGTCCAATTCATGTCCATTGGCACATAGTGGCTGCATGGACTTAGTTGCTGTGTCTTTACATGACATCCATGTAGATGAGGGTGCGTGTCACTGAACTTACACTGTCTATATCTGGGGACATGCACCGACACGGATGTCACATTGGGACACAGCAGCTGTGTCCCAAAGGACATCAATGGGACAGCCTGTACGGGGATGCACACAACACCTGAGGGTAAAGACGGCCTTGCAGGGGCATACGGTAAGAGAGGCCCTGTGTGAGAGGCCCTAACCACTTACAATCCTGAGGATTTACCCTCCTTCCTGATCAGGCCATTTTTTGCGTTACAGCGCTCCATTACTTTAACTGACAATTGCGCGGTTATGCAACAACGCACCCAAATGAAATTTACGTCCTTTTTTTCCTATGAATTAAGCTTTCTTTCGGTGGTATTGATAGCCTGTGTATTTTTTATGCTAAAAAAAAAAAAGAGAAGACTGAAAAAAAAAAACAATATTTTTGATTTTTTTTTGCTATTAAACGTGTCCAGTAAAAGAATTTACAAAAAAAAAAAAATCTAAATTTTTTCATAAATTTAGGCCATGTGAAAGCTATAGCGTTTACAAATGGAGGTATATATACTGGGATTTTTTTTTTTTTGCTAGTAATGGCAGCGATCAGCGATTTATAGCAGGACTGCGGCAGGCATTCTGACATTGAGGGGGGAACTGACTTGGTGTCACTGACATCCCCAGTGACACCAATACAGTGATCAGTGCTTAGGGGGGAAAAAAAACACTGACACAGTAATAATGGCACTGGGCAGGCAGGTGTTAACATGAGGGGTGATCAAAGGGTTAACTGTGTGCTGTTTACTGTGTCCGTGCTTCACTGTAAGCCATGCAAAGCAGTGTGCAGGAGCTGACAGGAAGGAGAACTGTTTTGTGTACAAACAGTTGTTCCCCCCCCCAAAGTCGGAGATGCTCAGCAATCACTGGACGCTGGCGAGTAATCATCAGCTGGGACCTGACGATTGACAGCTGAGGCAGCGAATGGTGGCGTGGATAGTGTGTGTGTGTGTGTGTCAGATAGTGGTTAAAGTGATAGTAAAACCTACATATACCCAATGAAGTGCCCGGCCTCAGGTGATACAAATCCCCCTCCTACATACGTTGTACCTGTTTATCTGCACTATTTCTTCTCTACATCCCTTCAAATTACAGAATTTATAAAACTAGCCTGAGCTGTCAGAAAACAGAAGGGCGGAGAGCTAAAATTACATACTGCAGAGCTCAGTGAGGAGATCTCTGAGAGCTGTTTGGAGGGAAGGCTCACAACCCCTTCACAGAGCACACTGGAACAGAGCTGAGGATGTCAATCACAGGCTGTGTGCTGGAGCTCCCATCCCTGTCACCTTTGTATCTCTTTGTGTCAGGAAAACTTGTCAGATGTGACTCATGCAGGTAGCAGAGGAAGAAAGCAGCAGAGAGAAATGACACTTAGTGCTCTGAATTGAGACAAGTGCCCACTATAGCGGGATATGCTTTGTTCATATTTCATGTCTGAGGTTTACAACAGTTATTGTTCATCTTCCCTGCCCCTTCTCGGTCAACATGCAATTAAAATAAAGATGAAAAAATACCCAGATTAATCGCTGGATCTTTGTGTTTCTCTATGCAATGCAAACAGATCAGGGTGTTGTACGCAGCTTCCTGAAAACATTACAGCACCCTGTCTCAGGGCTCCTCTGAAGAGTCCTCAGTCCTGGTGCAAGCAGTGGGCTGGATCTTGAGAGGCGTTTTGCAAAATAACAAAATGACTTGATGGGTGGATGTCAGTCTGCAGGAGTGGGCGTTCCTAGGCAGACTTTATTTGCATACAGACCACCCTAGGTCAGGGCTCGACAAATCCCAGACGCCAGGTCACCATGGCGACAAGAAATTGCGTCCTGGCGTCTGGGTTCACAGATATGTATACACGTATACTGAAATCTCCATGTCATTCAGGTTTCTGTGAGATTTCAGCACAGGTGTGATTTTGTCGCTCTCTATCCATGACTGCCTCTCATTGACTTCAATACAAAATTGCATCCCATTGACTTCAATACAATAACACCTCCCACTGACTTCAATGCAAAATCGCCTACCATTGACTTCAATGTAAAAACACCACCCATTGACTCCAATGCAAAAACTCCTGTCAATAGCAATCTTATGTGAACACTTCTCTTTGCATGTCACTTTAGGCTCCGTTCACACTTATGCGACTTGTCATGCAACTCTGGGGTACAAAGGCGCATCACAAGTCGCCCCCCCATGTTTCCCAGTGGGTACCATTCAGATCTGCGTGACTTCAAGGTAGTTCCTGCATTACTTTGGTCCGATTTTCATGCAACTTGAGGGCCATAGACTTCATGTAAACCCTCCAAAGTCGCACCTGAATGTTGTACATGCGACTTGTGTGCGACTTTGTACAGCAGAAACAATTATTCTTGGTCAAAGCTAAAGTTGCACTCATCCAAAGTCGCACTGTAAAGTCGCAATGAAAATCGCACAAGTTTGAAGACGCACAAGTGTGAATGGAGCCTATCACTTGTGAATCTGGAACGCACCGCTAGAAACTCGCTAAGGATTGCATCTGTGTGAACCACCTCAATAGGAACACATAATATCTCGCCTGGCATATGAATCTGTTTGAAAACGCATCCAGAAAGGCATATGTGTGAACCAGGACGGCTCCATTCACACGTGGGCTATTGGGATCATGGCAGAATCAGTGTGATCACAAAACACAGGTTCAGGTGCCATTATTGTCAATGGCACCTAAACCGTGGTGCAGTTTTGCTGCGATTGTCGCGTGGCCAATCCCATCACGGGAAGCTTGTCATCCAAATGTTGCCTTGCCCCGGGAGCTGACAACCCACGCTACACTAAAAAAAAAAAAATTGGCTCCTAACATTTTTAGCTGGCTCCTAGATTCAAGGCAATATTGTCAAGCCCTGCCCTAGGTAAGACCCATGTAACATCATGAGCCTCCATGATTAAAAGGAATGAAATCCAATGAATGAAAGAGGCGGGACAGGGACAGTCAGGCTGGGGAGGAAAGTGCTGGATGACGCTGGACATCCTCTAGCTAGGAGGACTCTTTCGGACTTGCTGCAGCTTCTAATGCACACGGTGGGAAGCTCACAGTGTGCAGTGAAATCAGAGCGATTTCAGTCCAGGAAAGGAGCCGGTACAAGTGTGCAAGCCCAAGTCAAGGTGACAGCTTCTAGGACCGGAAGTTGCTGAGCTCTATTCCACGGTGCTGGTGTGAAAGAGGGGGACGTGGTGGTCATGTGACTGCGATGAAACCTCAGAGGACGGTACAGAAATGTGAGGAAAGATCTTTGCCATGTTGACCTTCAGCTCTTTAGGAGCGGATCCATTAGTACAAAGTTCTCACCTACCTGAATTTTCACTTTCTTTATGTTTCCACCATGACTGGTGAGTGCGTCGCGCACACATAACCTGCTCCCGCTTCGGTGACAACGGTGCCAAGGACAGCGTGACACCAGCCTGGTGACAACCTTCCCTGCTGCGAACATGGTTCCTGCAGATCACCACTGATGATGATGAAGCACAGCGAGTGTAAGAGACCCAACTCCTGAAATGCAGAATGACATCGGTAAAACATCTTTGTGATCCAGGCACACGTCTGTTTCCTCTCCATAATAGTGCCAGGATAGATAATAACTGCTGATCTGCCTGAAATCCAGAGAATGCTTTTCTTTCTGTCTGGGCTGACAACTCTGCTTCGCTAAAATCCCGACCATCCGCCCTGCCTGCTGAGCTGCAGGACGACTCCTCACCCAGCTCCCCTCTCTGTCCCTCTTCATATACACACAGTCATTTCTTTCCAGGAAAAACAATTCTGCTGCTGTGAATCACAAAATCCTGCCCATACTCTTGGGAGATGTAGATCTGGGGGTGTGCGGGGAAGGGCTCTTGGGACTTGTAGTTCTGGGGTTGGGTAAGCAAAGGGTACTTGAGGGATGTAGATCAGGGGTGCATAGGGAAAGGGCTCTTGGGAGACATAGATCTGAGGGTATGTAGGGAAAGGGCTCTTGGGAGATGGTAGATCTGAGGGTGTGTGTGTAGGGAAAGGGATCTTGGGAGATGTAGATCTGAGGTGTGTAGGGAAAGAGCTCTTGGGAGATGTAGATCTGAGGGTGTGGAGGGAAAGGGCTCTTGGGAGACGTAGATCCGAGTGTGTGGAGGCAAAGGGCTCTTGGGAGACGTAGATCCGAGTGTGTGGAGGCAAAGGGCTCTTGGGAGACGTAGATCCGAGTGTGTGGAGGGAAAGAGCTCTTGGGAGACGTAGATCCGAGGGTGTGTAGGGAAAGGGCTTTTGGGAGACGTAGATCCGAGGGTGTGTAGGAAAAGGGCTCTTGGGAGACGTAGATCCGAGGGTGTGTAGCGAAAGGGCTCTTGGGAGACGTAGATCCGAGGGTGTGTAGGGAAAGGGCTCTTGGGAGACGTATATCCGAGGGTGTGTAGGCAAAGGGCTCTCGGGAGACGTAGATCCGAGGGTGTGTAGGCAAAGGGCTCTCGGGAGACGTAGATCCGAGGGTGTGTAGGCAAAGGGCTCTTGGGAGACGTAGATCCGAGGGTGTGTAGGGAAAGGGCTCTTGGCAGACGTAGATCCGAAGGTGTGTAGGGAAAGGGCTCTTGGGAGACGTAGATCCAAGGGTGTGTAGGGAAAGGGCTCTTGGGAGACGTAGATCCGAGGGTGTGTAGGGAAAGGGCTCCTGGGAGACGTAGATCCGAGGGTGTGTAGGGAAATGGCTCTTGGCAGACGTAGATCCGAAGGTGTGTAGGGAAAGGGCTCTTGGGAGACGTAGATCCGAGGGTGTGTAGGGAAAGGGCTCTTGGGAGACGTAGATCCGAGGGTGTGTAGGGAAAGGGCTCCTGGGAGACGTAGATTCGAGGGTGTGTAGGGAAAGGGCTCTTGGGAAACGTAGATCTGAGGCTGTGTAGGGAAAGGGCTCTTGGGAGACGTAGATCCGAGGGTGTGTAGGGAAAGGGTTCTTGGGAGACGTAGATCTGAGGGTGTGTAGGGAGAGGGCTCTTGGGAGACGTAGATCTGAGGGTGTGTAGGGAGAGGGCTCTTGGGAAATGTAGATTCAGGGTGTGTAGGGAAAGGGCTCTTGGGAAACGTAGGTCTGAGGCTGTGTAGGGAAAGGGCTCTTGGGAGACATAGATCTTAGGGTGTGTAGGGAAAGGGCTCTTGGGAGACGTAGATCCGAGGGTGTGTAGGGAAAGGGCTTTTGGAAGATGTAGATCCGAGGGTGTGTAGGTAAAGGGCTCTGGGGAGACGTAGATCTGAGGGTGTGTAGGGAAAGGGCTCTAATAAGATGCAGTTCTGGGGGGGGGGATGTATAGAAAGTACTCTTGGGATGTAGATCTGTGGATGTGCAGGGAAGAGCTCTTGGGAAATGTGTATCTGGGGGTGTCTGAACAATCCAGTTAATATCCAGTCAGGCGGGATCTTGCACTACATACTTTTATAGCTAAAGAAGATCATACAACCAGACTGTATCCTGTATGGGGAGCTGTAATCTGACTGTACGATCTCCGTAGAGCTCAGTGTACAGGTGATGAGATCATACAACCAGATTGTATGGTGTATGGTCAGATCTGCAGTTCTACAGACCTGTGACTGACCTTTGTCCTGGTATGACGCACAGTGTGTGAGCAGACACATGACTGGCCTCTGACACCAGCCCCGTGTGTCCCCTTCTCACCTCACCTGCCTCTCCGGGGTCACCCCCTCCACATCTTAGCGGTTGCATGAAGATGTGTGTCCCGTGAGCATCTGCCCCCCTTGCTGTATCTGCGCATGTGCCAGTTTCAGGCATAAGCAGACGATCAGCGATCTCGCTCTGAGAAAGTGTTAACTCCTTTCATGCTGGATCCTTTCATGCTGGATTGCAAGTACAGGAGTCACATGCATCGGATCACTGCTGCTGCTGCTGACGTTCCTAATGTCGCCAAGCTGCTGGGGGGGTGACATGGCAAGTACAGTCACATGTGGGGGGATCAGTGATATTGGGGGCCCATAACATGTTTTGGTGGTGCAGTTACACGTGGGTACCAGTCACATGGGGGTGGGGATTTGCATCAAGGGAGACTGAGCTTATTGCCAGGGGGTGATGTTTGCATCAATGGGGGGGGGGCAGATCTTCACGGGGTACTGATCCTGGGGTGAGGGGGGTAATGACAAGGGGGGCACATCTTCACGGGGGAATGATTTTGCTGGTGAATAATGACAAGGGGGGCAGATCTTCATGGGGGACTGATCTTGCTGGGGGGGAATGACAAGGGGGGCAGATCTTCACGGGGGACTGATCTTGCTGGGTAATAATGACAAGGGGGGCACATCTTCACGGCGGATTGATCTTGGTGGGGGGTAATGACAAGGGGGGCACATCTTCACGGGGGACTGATTTTGCTGGGGGGGAATGACAAGGGGGGCAGATCTTCACGGGGGACTGATCTTGCTAGAGGGAGTGACAAGGGGGGCAGATCTTCATGGGGGACTGATCTTGCTGGGGAATAATGACAAGGGGGGCACATCTTCACGGCGGATTGATCTTGCTGGGGGGGGAATGACAAGGGGGGCACATCTTCATGGGGGACTGATCTTGCTGGGGGGGTATGACAAGGGGGGCACATCTTCACGGGGGACTGATCTTGCTGGGAGGGAATGACAAGGGGGGCACATCTTCACGGGGGACTGATCATGCTGGAGGGAGTGACAAGGAGGGCAGATCTTCATGGGGGACTGATTTTGCTGGGGGGGAATGACAAGGGGGGCACATCTTCACGGGGGACTGATTTTGCTGGGGAATAATGACAAGGGGGGCACATCTTCACGGGGGACTGATCTTGTTGGAGGGAGTGACAAGGGGGGCAGATCTTCATGGGGGACTGATCTTGCTGGGGGGAATGACAAGGGGGGCACGTCTTCACGGGGGAATGATTTTGCTGGGGAATAATGACAAGGGGGGCACATCTTCACGGGGGAATGATTTTGCTGGGGAATAATGACAAGGGGGGCACATCTTCACGGGGGACTGATCTTGCTGGAGGGAGTGACAAGAGGGGCAGATCTTCATGGGGGACTGATCTTGCTGGGGAATAAAGACAAGGGGGGCACATCTTCACGGCGGATTGATCTTGCTGGGGGGGGAATGACAAGGGGGGCACATCTTCGCTGGGGACTGATTTTGCTAGGGAATAATGACAAGGAGGGCAGATCTTCATGGGGGAATGATTTTGCTGGGGAATAATGACAAGGGGGGCACATCTTCATGGGGGACTGATCATGCTGGAGGGAGTGCCAAGGGGGGCAGATCTTCACGGGGGACTGATCTTGCTGGAGGGAGTGACAAGGGGGGCAGATCTTCATGGGGGACTGATCTTGCTGGGGAATAAAGACAAGGGGGGCACATCTTCATGGGGGACTGATCATGCTGGAGGGAGTGACAAGGGGGGCAGATCTTCACGGGGGACTGATCTTGCTGGAGGGAGTGACAAGGGGGGCAGATCTTCATGGGGGACTGATTTTGCTGGGGAATAATGACAAGGAGGGCAGATCTTCATGGGGGACTGATTTTGCTGGGGGGGAATGACAAGGGGGGCACATCTTCACGGGGGACTGATTTTGCTGGGGAATAATGACAAGGGGGGCACATCTTCACGGGGGACTGATCTTGCTGGAGGGAGTGACAAGGGGGGCAGATCTTCATGGGGGACTGATCTTGCTGGGGGGAATGACAAGGGGGGCACATCTTCACGGGGGAATGATTTTGTTGGGGAATAATGACAAGGGGGGCACATCTTCACGGCGGATTGATCTTGCTGGGGGGGAATGACAAGGGGGGCACATCTTCATGGGGGACTGATGTTGCTGGGGGGGTATGACAAGGGGGGCACATCTTCACGGGGGACTGATCTTGCTGGGGGGGAATGACAAGGGGGGCACATCTTCACGGGGGACTGATCATGCTGGAGGGAGTGACAAGGAGGGCAGATCTTCATGGGGGACTGATTTTGCTGGGGGAGAATGACAAGGGGGGCACATCTTCACGGGGGACTGATTTTGCTGGGGAATAATAACAAGGGGGGCACATCTTCACGGGGGACTGATCTTGTTGGAGGGAGTGACAAGGGGGGCAGATCTTCATGGGGGACTGATCTTGCTGGGGGGAATGACAAGGGGGGCACATCTTCACGGGGGACTGATTTTGCTGGGGAATAATGACAAGGGGGGCACATCTTCACGGGGGACTGATCTTGTTGGAGGGAGTGACAAGGGGGGCAGATCTTCATGGGGGACTGATCTTGCTGGGGGGAATGACAAGGGGGGCACGTCTTCACGGGGGAATGATTTTGCTGGGGAATAATGACAAGGGGGGCACATCTTCACAGGGGAATGATTTTGCTGGGGAATAATGACAAGGGGGGCACATCTTCACGGGGGACTGATCTTGCTGGAGGGAGTGACAAGAGGGGCAGATCTTCATGGAAGACTGATCTTGCTGGGGAATAAAGACAAGGGGGGCACATCTTCACGGCGGATTGATCTTGCTGGGGGGGGAATGACAAGGGGGGCACATCTTCGCTGGGGACTGATTTTGCTAGGGAATAATGACAAGGAGGGCAGATCTTCATGGGGGACTGATTTTGCTGGGGAATAATGACAAGGGGGGCAGATCTTCACGGGGGAATGATTTTGCTGGGGAATAATGACAAGGGGGGCACATCTTCATGGGGGACTGATCATGCTGGAGGGAGTGCCAAGGGGGGCAGATCTTCACGGGGGACTGATCTTGCTGGAGGGAGTGACAAGGGGGGCAGATCTTCATGGGGGACTGATCTTGCTGGGGAATAAAGACAAGGGGGGCACATCTTCATGGGGGACTGATCATGCTGGAGGGAGTGACAAGGGGGGCAGATCTTCACGGGGGACTGATCTTGCTGGAGGGAGTGACAAGGGGGGCAGATCTTCATGGGGGACTGATTTTGCTGGGGAATAATGACAAGGAGGGCAGATCTTCATGGGGACTGATTTTGCTGGGGGGGAATGACAAGGGGGGCACATCTTCACGGGGGACTGATTTTGCTGGGGAATAATGACAAGGGGGGCACATCTTCACGGGGGACTGATCTTGCTGGAGGGAGTGACAAGGGGGGCAGATCTTCATGGGGGACTGATCTTGCTGGGGGGAATGACAAGGGGGGCACATCTTCACGGGGGAATGATTTTGTTGGGGAATAATGACAAGGGGGGCACATCTTCACGGCGGATTGATCTTGCTGGGGGGGAATGACAAGGGGGGCACATCTTCATGGGGGACTGATCTTGCTGGGGGGGTATGACAAGGGGGGCACATCTTCACGGGGGACTGATCTTGCTGGGGGGGAATGACAAGGGGGGCACATCTTCGCTGGGGACTGATTTTGCTAGGGAATAATGACAAGGAGGGCAGATCTTCATGGGGGACTGATTTTGCTGGGGAATAATGACAAGGGGGGCAGATCTTCACGGGGGAATGATTTTGCTGGGGAATAATGACAAGGGCGGCACATCTTCATGGGGGACTGATCATGCTGGAGGGAGTGCCAAGGGGGGCAGATCTTCACGGGGGACTGATCTTGCTGGGGGGTAATGACAAGGGGGGCAGATCTTCACGGGGGACTGATCTTGCTGGGGAATAATGACAAGGGGGGCACATCTTCATGGGGGACTGATCTTGCTGGGGGGGTTTGACAAGGGGGGCACATCTTCACGGGGGACTGATCTTGCTGGGAGGGAATGACAAGGGGGGCACATCTTCACGGGGGACTGATCATGCTGGAGGGAGTGACAAGGAGGGCAGATCTTCATGGGGGACTGATTTTGCTGGGGGGGAATGACAAGGGGGGCACATCTTCACGGGGGACTGATTTTGCTGGGGAATAATGACAAGGGGGGCACATCTTCACGGGGGACTGATCTTGTTGGAGGGAGTGACAAGGGGGGCAGATCTTCATGGGGGACTGATCTTGCTGGGGGGAATGACAAGGGGGGCACGTCTTCACGGGGGAATGATTTTGCTGGGGAATAATGACAAGGGGGGCACATCTTCACGGGGGAATGATTTTGCTGGGGAATAATGACAAGGGGGGCACATCTTCACGGCGGATTGATCTTGCTGGGGGGGGGAATGACAAGGGGGGCACATCTTCACGGGGGAATGATTTTGCTGGGAAATAATGACCAGGGGGGCACATCTTCACGGGGGAATGATTTTGCTGGGGAATAATTACAAGGGGGGCACATCTTCACGGCGGATTGATCTTGCTTGGGGGAGAATGACAAGGGGGACACATCTTCACGGGGGACTGATTTTGCTGGGGGGGAATGACAAGGGGGGCACATCTTCACGGGGGACTGATCTTGCTGGAGGGAGTGACAAGGGGGGCAGATCTTCATGGGGGACTGATCTTGCTGGGGGGAATGACAAGGGGGGCACATCTTCACGGGGGAATGATTTTGTTGGGGAATAATGACAAGGGGGGCACATCTTCACGGCGGATTGATCTTGCTGGGGGGGAATGACAAGGGGGGCACATCTTCATGGGGGACTGATGTTGCTGGGGGGGTATGACAAGGGGGGCACATCTTCACGGGGGACTGATCTTGCTGGGGGGGAATGACAAGGGGGGCATATCTTCGCTGGGGACTGATTTTGCTAGGGAATAATGACAAGGAGGGCAGATCTTCATGGGGGACTGATTTTGCTGGGGAATAATGACAAGGGGGGCACATCTTCATGGGGGACTGATCATGCTGGAGGGAGTGCCAAGGGGGGCAGATCTTCACAGGGGACTGATCTTGCTGGGGGGTAATGACAAGGGGGGCACATCTTCACGGGGGACTGATTTTGCTGGGGGGGGAATGTCAAGGGGGGCAGATCTTCACGGGGGACTGATCTTGCTGGGGAATAATGACAAGGGGGGCACATCTTCATGGGGGACTGATCTTGCTGGGGGGGTATGACAAGGGGGGCACATCTTCACGGGGGACTGATCTTGCTGGGAGGGAATGACAAGGGGGGCACATCTTCACGGGGGACTGATCATGCTGGAGGGAGTGACAAGGAGGGCAGATCTTCATGGGGGACTGATTTTGCTGGGGGAGAATGACAAGGGGGGCACATCTTCACGGGGGACTGATTTTGCTGGGGAATAATGACAAGGGGGGCACATCTTCACGGGGGACTGATCTTGTTGGAGGGAGTGACAAGGGGGGCAGATCTTCATGGGGGACTGATCTTGCTGGGGGGAATGACAAGGGGGGCACGTCTTCACGGGGGAATGATTTTGCTGGGGAATAATGACAAGGGGGGCACATCTTCACGGGGGAATGATTTTGCTGGGGAATAATGACAAGGGGGGCACATCTTCACGGGGGACTGATCTTGCTGGAGGGAGTGACAAGAGGGGCAGATCTTCATGGGGGACTGATCTTGCTGGGGAATAATGACAAGGGGGGCACATCTTCACGGGGGACTGATCTTGCTGGAGGGAGTGACAAGGGGGGCAGATCTTCATGGGGGACTGATCTTGCTGGGGAATAAAGACAAGGGGGGCACATCTTCACGGCGGATTGATCTTGCTGGGGGGGGGAATGACAAGGGGGGCACATCATCATGGGGGACTGATCTTGCTGGGGGGGAATGACAAGGGGGGCACATCTTCACGGGGGACTGATCATGCTGGAGGGAGTGACAAGGGGGGCAGATCTTCACGGGGGACTGATCTTGCTGGGGGGTAATGACAAGGGGGGCACATCTTCACGGGGGACTCATTTGGCTGGGGGGGAATGACAAGGGGGGCAGATCTTCACGGGGGACTGATCTTGCTGGGTAATATTGACAAGGGGGGCACATCTTCACGGCAGATTGATCTTGCTGGGGGGTAATGACAGGGGAGGCAGATCTTCATGGGGGACTGATCTTGCTGGGGGGAATAATGACAAGGGGGGCACATCTTCACGGCGGATTGATCTTGCTGGGGGGGAATGACAAAGGGGGCACATCTTCACGGCGGATTGATCTTGCTGGGGGGGGGAATGACAAGGGGGGCACATCTTCACGGGGGAATGATTTTGCTGGGAAATAATGACCAGGGGGGCACATCTTCACGGGGGAATGATTTTGCTGGGGAATAATTACAAGGGGGGCACATCTTCACGGCGGATTGATCTTGCTTGGGGGAGAATGACAAGGGGGACACATCTTCACGGGGGACTGATTTTGCTGGGGGGAATGACAAGGGGGGCACATCTTCACGGGGGACTGATTTTGCTGGGGGGGAATGACAAGGGGGACACATCTTCACGGGGGACTGATTTTGCTGGGGGGGAATGACAAGGGGGGCACATCTTCACGGGGGACTGATTTTGCTGGGGTGGAATGACAAGGGGGGCACATCTTCACGGGGGGGCTGATTTTGCTGGGGAATAATGACAAGGGGGGCAGATCTTCACGGGGGACTGATCTTGCTGGGGGGAGTGACAAGGGGGGCAGATCTTCATGGGGGACTGATCTTGCTGGGGGGAATGACGGGGGGCAGATCTTCACGGGGGACTGATTTTGCTGGGGAATAATGACAAGGGGGGCACATCTTCACGGCGGATTGATCTTGCAGGGGGGGAATGACAAGGGGGGCACATCTTCACGGGGGACTGATCTTGCTGGGGGGGAATGACAAGGGGGACAGATGTTCATGGGGGACTGATCTTGGGGGGGTAATGACAAGGGGGGCAGATCTTCACGTGCCACATTATTGATATCAGTTGGGGGAGGAATAGTGCCCCATCGTTGGTGTCAATGGGAGGAATAGTGCACCATCGTTGGTGTTAGTGGGATGAATAGTGCCCCATCCTTAGTATCAGTGACACCAATGATGGGGCACTAATCCTCCCACTTACACCAAAGACACTTAACATGCTGACCCCTGCGCCAGGGTAGGTGCTGCTGCAGGCAGCATACCTGGTTGCAGCAGCACCATCTGCACGGCACACTTACCAGGCGGTCAGCTGTCCTCTTTCATTCACTCTGGCTGCTCCCTCACTCGATGTTGTGGGTCCGTTCGGCTACGGCTCCTTGCATGTGATTGGCCGCCTGTGTGCCTTTCCTGAGCTACAGTTCTGTTGCCCAATCACCGGTGAGGAGGCGGAGGCGAGCAGCAGCATGAACATGGAGTGAGGGAGCAGCGCTTCCTGGACTGCATCATCGTGGGACTGGGACACGTAACCAGGTAAGACACAGCAGACCCCTTCCCGCTCCGGTACACAGTGTCCTTTCCATTGGAAGGGGTGGCGGCAGCACCACGCCACCCCCCTAAAAAGTTCCACCCTAGGTAAACGCCTTGTTTGCCTCGCAACAATTTCGCCCCTGGGTACAGTGACATGGTAGGGGGAGAGTTCAAATTTGAGTGGGGCAATGATATGGGGGTTGGCAGTGATATGGGGGGGCATTACATATGAAGCACATTGACATGTGGGGGCAGTGACATGGTCAGGCTTGACATGGGGAGGACAGTGACATATGGTGTTGCCTGACATGGGGAGGACAGAGACATGTGAGGGGGCAGTGACATGGTAGGTCCTGACATGGTGAGGAAAGTGACATATGGGCGGACAGTGACATGGTGGGTCCTGACATGGGGAGGTCAGTGACATTGGGGGGTCAGTGACATGGGGAGGACAGTGACATTCTGGGGTCAGTGACATGGGGAGGACAATTACAATGACATGGGGAGGACAGTGACATTGGGGGGTCAGTGACATGGGGAGGACAGTGACATTGGGGGGGCAGTGACATGGGGAGGACAGTGACATTGGGGGGTCAGTGACATGGGGAGGACAATTACAATGACATGGGGAGGACAGTGTGGTTGAGTTGTAGTCTGGATGTCGGTCAGTCTGTGTTGTCAGTTGCGTGTGCCAATTTTTTATGATCAGTTGTGGAGTGTTGGTCGTGTTTGCTAGGAGTCTGTGTTTTTGTTTGGGGTGCAGGAAATGTTTCATTTTGTGTTGTAATCAGGTGGAGGTGATGTGTGTCAGGTTGTCAGTCTGTTGTTTCTGTTCTGTTGGATTGGGATCATCCTTGGACTTCAGTAGGTAGATATGGGGGGGTGTCAGGCTGCTTGCGGTGTTGCTCTTGTAATTCTTGTGTGTCATGGCCGGTGTGTTTAGTCTTCATGCTGTTGTATGTTATATTGTTCATGTATGTCTGTTATCCTGTGAAATATCATTGTTCTATTTGTTGGTTTCTAACTGTTCTCTTTGTTCTCTGTTTTAGGTCCAGGCTTTGTTCGCTGTATACAGCATTCTTGTTGCTATTGGGTGTGCCCTTGCAGATCTTCAATGGTCACATCAACCTGTGACAGGACGTGTACTTATCCATGTGGATAGCGAACTTGGCTGATAATTGTGTATCCAGCTCACCTTTACATAATTCTGCTCCTGTGACTTCTGGATAATTCATCTCCTTCATCTGTTTTCAGGCATCAATGTCTCACCTTGCAATAGTGTAGCCTACTTCCTCTGGTCAATAGCAGGGATAGACTGACCATTTTTAAACTCTGGCACTGCCCCAGGGCCAGGGGACAGTAGGGGGCCCCATAAGATGCCCCTGGTACCTTTTTCATAGGCTTTTTTGAGTTTGGGCAAGGACACAGGGGCCACATGAGTTGTTAGTCCTCCCCTGGTCAACAGTGAGAAAAAATAAATGAATGGACTATTGTTGTTATAGCGGTATTCAAGCATTAATTTATTTTTTAATGTGTTTTTTTTTTCTTTTATGATTTAAAATACATTTACTAACATTTTTTGAAATAAAATGTTTTTTGTTTCACCAATAAAAGGGCCATGGCCTATTTTATCCTACTATCTAGTCATGTTTTGTATGTATCAAAATATTTAGATTTATCTTGTGCTTATCCACTTGTCTGCAAGGTTTTACCTCCATGACGACAGTCTTTATTGCTATTCATTACATTGCTACTTTAACTGGCCGTTGCAGAGTCATGTAATATTGTAATAAAATTTAATTTGATTACCAATATATATATATATATATATATATATATATAAATATTATTTTTATTATTTATTTACTTTGTATTATTTTGCATCACCACTGTTTATTTTCGATGATAAATTGATTTTAAAGGCTCAAGTTCTTTCAGCTTCATGCATTGTATGCATGCATTACAAAAACATGTATGCTGCAGTACACCCATCCCCGCCAACCCCCACCACACAATATTTACTTGATCCCCATTGATATCAATGAATGGCCACATCAGCCTTGGATGTCCCTTTTCTCTGCCTTGTCATTGGCTCCCACTGCTCTAAATCACAGGCAGTCATTTAACCTCCCTGGCGGTATTCCCGAGTGTAGCTCGGGGTAAAATGTCTATACCAAAAGCGGTAACCCCGAGTTACACTCGGGCTTACCATGCAGCGCTGCATAGGGAGTCCCTGCAGAGCTTACCTTGTCCTTCGCTAACGCGATGTGTCCCCTGCAGCGTCCCTGGCCATCTCGTCCGGCCGATGCCGGAATCCGGCTCCTGTGTTCCGGTCCCCGTGACGTCGGGACGTACGGGCGCCAACGGCGCCGGGAAATTTGAAAATTTTCAAAAATTTTTTTTTTTTTTAAAACGATTCTACATAGTAAAACATTGCTGTTTCAACCCATTTCACATACATTTTGTCCCGAGTGCTTTGTCCTGTCCCCTGTCTGCAATTTGATTGTTCTTTCTGCCTGGAAACGTAGAAAAGTCCATGGCGTCCAAAAAGCATCCCTTTAGGTCCGACGCGGTTTTAGACCGGCTAGAGAACAGCAATAGTAAATCAGAACCACTTGCAGAATTGAGTGATAATGATTGGTGGGGGAAATTCCTCATCAGACACTGAAAACAATTCTGCGACTAAGCTCAGCGATGTGTGAACTTGGCGCTCTATTTTACATTTCAGTGTTTTTGGTTTGATTATATTATTGAATTAAATGTATGATTTAGAATCTTGTTCAGACAGATTTCAGTGAGTTATTCCTAAAAATTACAGCCTACAATAAAAAAACTACATATTTCCATGCAGAATAATGTACCGCTTTCAGCACCAAAAATATCAAATAATCATACCGCCAGGGAGGTTAATGAAGTAAGAGGAGGCGTGGCCAAGCCATGCCCTGTGCGTGAATGGACACATGGAGCATCATCTTGCCAATGCACCTGCTTGTGTGTCTCCATAGGAAGTTAAGTATAATTTTTTTTCTTAGTTTCAAAAGAAAATTAAACTTTCATATAGCTTTTGAAAAGACTGGAAATATGTACAATTAAAAAATACTTTCTACTCCAATAAAATCATATTTCTTTAGATTAATGTAGGCAATAATGGATCATCCGACATGTCTTAAAAAAAATAAAAAAATTTCTATGTGTTATTAATTGGCTAGGGGGAACAATACAGTCTATAAACTATGTTATATACAATATATCTGATCATTCTTCAGTCATGATTAACTCTTGTCTTCTTTTTGTCGAGGCTCTAAAATGCCTGGACAGTACAAATTAGCCCAAATGATATCTGTATGGAAATTAGATTCTTTTTTTTTTTTGTTTTGAAAATTTTTTGATTAACTAATTGCCAACAGCAGCTAGCCGAATGACGGCTACACTGCGTCCGGCCAGTTCTGGGTGGACATCATATGACGTCCTCCCAGAACGCGCTCTCCTGGGCGCCCCCTGCTCCGTACATCCGGCGATCTCCGTGATCGCTGTGTTCTACGTACACAGCTGATCACGCAATGTGTTAAAAGGCCAATTATGCCTGTATTTCAGCACCTGATCAGCTGTGTCCAATGACACACTGATCACCGGGAAATGCGATTGCAGGTTCTCTTTCCTCACGCTGTCATAGCACCAGGAAAGTACTGACGAGAACTGGCAGTTGTTAGAGCAGGGATCGGCACCGATCATTAGGCCAGTGATGATCAGTGCCTTGATGATCGGTGCCCAGCAGTGCCACCCACCAGTTACGCCCACCTGTGCTTAGCACTGCACCAATCTGTACACCCACCTGTGTCAGCCACCTGTGCCCAGCAGTGTACCCACCTGTGCCACCACCTGTGTCCACCAGTGCCACCCACCTGTGCCCACCAGTGCCACCCACCTGTGCCCACCTGTGCCCATCAGTGCAGACCAGCGGTTGTGCCAGTCAGCGCCCAGCAGTGATGCCAGTCAGTGCCACCTATCAGTGCTGTCTATCAGTACCCATTATCAGTGCTGCCTATCTGTGCCACCTCATTAGTGCTGCCTATCAGTGCCATTGAGTGCTGCTTATCAGTGCCCATCACTGCTGCCTATCAGTGCTGTCTATCAGTGCCGCCGATCAGTGCTGCCTCATCAACGTACATGATTGACGGAGAAAAATTACCTTTTTTAAAAAATTGTATAATAGAAACAAAGCAATTTTTATTTTTTTTTATTGTTTGCACTTTCTTTTTTTATATTGCAAAAAGTAAAGTGCCCAGCAGTGCTTAAATACCACCAAAAGAAAGCTCTATTTGTGAGAAAAAGATAACAATTTCATATGGGTACAATCTTGCATGACCGCGCAATTGTAATTCAAAGTGCAACAGCGCTGAAAGCTGAAAATTGGCCTGGTAAAGAAGGAGGTATAAGTGCCCGATAGGGAAGGGGTTACAAGTGAATGTGGAAGAAACATATTATTATTATTTTTTTTTTATTAATAAATGTCACCAGTGTAGTACAGTGTTATCATCTGACTGGTGTAGTGCTGATCTTGTGTGCTGACTCTTGTCATTATCTTTTCATTTAAATTGAACTAATTTTTTTGCAACATTTAAACATGTAACATGTTACGAAAGTTGTGCTCACCCTTTGATGATGTCCTACAAGATCATCAATTCCATCTGCTATCTGTTATCCTGTGTAATTCTTTATCCCCTCACTGATATGTCCTGTTCTATGTCATACAGTCAGTGATGCATTTAGGATGCAGGCTGCCGTGGCAACCAAACATTGGCTCAAACACCCCTCCCCCCACAACCAGAGAGACACTGACCAACCCCCCCCCCCTTCAACCACAAAGAGAGCCTGACATTGAACAACAAGACCCCACCTCTACCTGAGAGAGCCCTCCATTACCACCACTCCCCATACACTGGCAACACCACACACCACCCTTGCCACAGAGAAGACACTCACCTTCACGACTCTGGACATCACTGGGAACAAGAGTCATGTTCTGCATACCCCATCAACCATCTCCCACCTGGTCCCCATGCTGTGTGTGTCCCTTCTTCCATCCCTTCTTTTGGGTGGGGGCGCTGCACCCCTAAAAATTTCCTAAGCCACCCTGAAACATGCTTCCCTTGGCAAATGTCTTGTTTGCCTTGTGGTAAATATGCCCCTGCATTGACCTCCTGTTCTGAAATTTCAGTTGATGTGCAATGGGTGAAGCAAAGTAATATTAGCCCTTTTGTAGGGAAACGCTGCCCCTCTGAAAAATACCCCCTAAGGCAAATGCCTTGTGATAAAAACACCCCTGCCTAAAGTCACATATTATATCCATGTGGCATTTGGGTCCTGTACCTACCACCTCCCCCCTTCCTGTGCCAAAAGCAATACTAATATCAAATCTTGTCATTGACACGGGGCAAGTTGACATTATTTCTGTTCTAGTGAAATCATGGCCACCGTCTAACCTTCTATGCATGTCAAGCTGTGCACTTGTATGGATGTCACATTGGAATCTGCAGCTTTGTCTGTGCAGCCACCGCATCACACTTGTCTTAAAGGATTTCCTCATTGGAATGTAACACGGAAGTCTTAATCACCATGTGTGTAAACACAGCCAGCACATGGATCATGTAATCAAATATCCCCATGTCAACCAAAAAAAAGGGTTTTAAAAATGTTTCTTATTTGTGTTGTATTTTTGCATGTCATTTTTGCTAAGTTAGGATGGCCAAACATGAGACAATTATGTTGCCTCTTTTTCCTTATAGATGGCCCTAGATTGTACATTTTTCTTACAATTTTTTTTACATTGCTGCACAATCATGCCCCTCAAGTATGTAGTGCAACGATCTTACAGATTGTATGCCAATTAAAAGTTTTGCTTATGTATTACCTAATAATATCTGTTTTGTATTACATAGCATTATACTTGAAAAATGTATCCCATATGGTCACATTTATACATCAGGTTCATAAAACATGTTCCACTGCATTAACAGCCAATTCAGTTAAAATAACGACATATTTGTTTAGAGAGATGATATCATTAAGATGAGGTAACACTAGGGTAAAGGCTGCTGATAAGGTCATTATCATACTTTTCCCTGAAGTGATATGTCTGCAGAAAGCAACACCTTGTGATAAGATGAACAGCTGCCATGTGCTAATGTGACCTCTTCAAAAAAAAAAAAAAAAGACAATATGTTTTTATATCAGAATACTTATCATTGCAATCCCAAGTAAACATTTATCTTTACCATTGTGTAATTTATAAACTACATTAATGTCACATGCAGGGGCGAAATTACCATTTTGAAACTTGGGCACTGCCCAAGGGCACGGGGTCAGTATGGGGCCCCATGAGATGCCCCTGGTACCTTTTTCATAGTCTATTTTGGAGTTTGGCCAAGGACACAATGGCCCCATAGTCCCCTATTGCCCGGGGGCCCCATGAGTTGTCATTTTTCCCCTGGTAACATAGTACTATATGAAATGAACATTGATGAGACAATATATTTTCAAAATCTATTTTACGCTCAGAGTGTGCAAATAGTACACATTATGTACATGAAATATAATCATATTGCATAAATCATATTATTACTAACACATTACTTTGATTTTTCTACGGGTTCACTCAGGGTTCATTTTGTATACCTGTAAGCATGCATGCTGTCTCTTTCCTCGTGTCCTGTGCATCATAAATCATAGTACTCTCTCCTAAAAAGTGATAAGCATTTTGTTTGTTTAAGCATTTAAGATTAGCTTGAAGCCTTTTTTCTCTACCAATGTTCAAACAGCAGTCCTATGTGCATTCCAATTTGAACATGTGCTTCAGCAGATATAAAGCTTTGGAGGTGATTCATGATGTCAGGTAAAAATGCTTTTAAAGGAGATTTGATCAGTTATTGGGCCAGTGAATAGCTACATAATTAAAATAATAATATTTTGATTTATCAAAAATCCAAAAGAGTTTTCATACTTTATTGTGTTTTATCCCTGTTGATCCTACCATTTCCTCTGCTTTCTCATAACAAAATGACCACACCTGTCACGAGATCACAGTGTTTACAGTTTTCTGGTTGTTCTTGTCTAGACATTATTCAAAACCTACACAAACATTAACCTCTGAACTATAATGTCCTGCTGTTTCTCCTCCTCCAGCTCTCCAAACTCTTTCTATCACTGTTATAAGCTATTATTTAACTTTCGTCAAACAAAATTTTTTTTAATATTTGTGTCGACAAATTAAAATTTAACTTTTCAATTCAATTTCATTTAGTTACTTTATTTTTTCCAAAAAAAGGTGTGTCGTTTTGGCACCTAGTTTAAAATGGTGATGGCCCATTTCTTAGTCTTTCTTATTGTTAACTCTATGTAAATTTTACATACTTTCTAACAGTGTGACATATATATGTGTACACCATGTATATTCTAAGTGTGGTTTTACAAGTGGAGGTTTACTGATTAGTTAAGATAATAGTGTCTTTTTTAATCTGGTGATCCTGCCAGTCCCTCTGCTTTCTCATAACAAAATGAACACACTAGGCATGAGAGCATGAGATTTTTTTAGAATTAGAGTCAGGTGAATGATTAACCAATAATCCCAAGCAAGTGCTGATAATCATCAATTTCATATGTAGGTTGAAACAGTCATTAACTGAAAGAGAAGCAGCTGTGTAGGAGGCTTAAAATGGGAACTGCGAAACTGTGCTACTAAGGTGAGGTTGTGGAAGACATTTTCATGTTACAGGTCATACTCCATGGCAAGACTGAGCACAGCAACAACACACAAGGTAGTTATACTATATCAGCAAGGTCTCTGCCAGGCAAAGATTTCAAAGCAGACTGGGGTTTCATGATGTGCTGTTCAAGTTCTTTTGAAGAAGCACAAAAAAACAGGCTATGCTGGGTACCCTAAAAGCAGTGGGCAGCCAAGGAAACTTGTAGTTGGAGACTTGGTCAGGATCAACTTCTCCAGGACTTCACCCATCCTCTGGAAATCCCTAACCTAATTCATCAGGCTGTCACCTACCCTCCACAACTTCAGGCGCACCCAGAAAAAACACCTCTTTAGAGAAGACTACCCCACCCCAACCTAACAATAGATCTCTGCTCCTCCTACCACTCCATCCAACACAACCACTTCCTCCAATACCCCTCCCCCCTCCCTCCTAGATTGTAAGCTTGAAAGATCAGGGCCCTCAATCCCCTTGTGTACTGTATTGTTACTGTACTGTCCCATGTATTGTCTCCCATTGTAATGTACAGCGTTGAGCAAACCTTTTGGCGCTATATAAATACTGTATAATAATAATAATAATAATAATAATGTTGTTTACCTTAACAAGACGTCTCCAGCATGTATAGAGGAATAAATGGATTGTGTTGCTGCCATGTGATTGGCTGATTATGAATTTTAGTTAACAAGCAATTAAACAGGGGCACCTAATAATGTTGGTGTTTGTGTCTATGTGTGTGTGTGTATTAATTTCTCTATATATAACTATAGAAATTTTTTGTAAAAAAAAAGTATATATAGAATGTCAATGTACATCAAGGATTTTGGGTTGGGATAGTGTTAACAAAAAGAACTGTGCATTTGATTGGTTAAATTATGGTGTTTTTGTATCATTTTAAATTACTTACAATTTTTAACATGCCAACGATTTTACACAACAACACTTCAAAACTATTGAGCAAAGAAAATGAAAAAAAAAAAGTTAATGGAATTATTTGTCCCTCACAGTGTATACATTTCAGTAACTGCATCACATCTCTCTATAAAAACACTCAGCTTGGGCAGTACATGCTCCCACTTTGGTTAACTCATTAAAAAAAAGATTAATGTACATTTAATACACAAATTAGAAAGGTTAAAAGGGGATGAGGCATGAAGCTTGAGCAGCCTGTACACCCACAAAAAAGGTTCCAAAATTCATAAGAAAAACATTTTGATGTCCTTTAGCACAAAATTATATATATATTTTAAATTGATTAGCTATGACAGAGGCAAAAAATTTTTTTATTGGCAAACAAAGAGTCACAATAGACCAGGCCTTATCTTATGGTGTGTTTCTTTTTATGACATGCAAAGTCAATGATAAATATGGCTATAAATGCACAGCCTGTTAAAGCAGTAGTGTTGATGTATTTATTTCAAATAACATAAAAATGTCAATTTATATATAAAAATTACTAAAAATTAAAAGAAAAATTTGAATATGACTTTCAATGACAAGCCTGCATAAGGCTTTACACAACATTTCAATTAAATGTAAAAACCAAAATATACATCAATATTAATATAATTATTTAATTTTCTTAAAATGTATTTACTTTAGTTAGATTAAAATAAAGTTTTTTGTTATACAATTTGATATTATTACTTAATAAATAATATATATTTAAAAAGTATTCCAGAATTCACTGTAAAAAGCCAAAGATTAGTAGTGATGAGCAAGGTAAAGTTTAGTAATTTATAGTACCGTGTGTGCTTAGTAAATCAAAAGGGAAACAAAACAATTGATTACATCTATTATTATTTGCAAATGTATACTTATGTAATTTTTTAACTTCAACATTTATTTGATGCAGATGATTTGCATGGCCTTTGCCGGATATGTGGAGAAGAAAACGATTTCAATGAACACACATACACAGTCCAATGGGTATGTTTCAGAAAACATAAGAATTAACTTATAATTTATGCACCCAAAAATATAAATATTTATGAGCATATGAACACTTGTGTGTTAAAGAAAGGACAATTACGCTGTGTAATGTGATAAAATTTGTCAAACCATACATTTCAGTTGAAACACGATTTCATCACTTGGTTAATACATTAAACTTTTTTCATCTTTTGCTTGTTTTTACATTATTATTATTGTTATTATTATTATTATTATTAACAGGTTCCTGCCCAGCCTATAGATAGATGGCGGCCTTCAAAACCCCTTATCCCTCTAGGTGGATGACATCGGAGTACTGGCACCGTTGCTGGTAACGTGACCTGGTGTGACCAATCACAGCAGGTCACATAACAGTTGTATACAATGGATGGCTTCCTTTCATGCCATCCATTGGATACTAGTATGTGTAGCTGTGAATGGTCACAGCGGTCACATGCACAAGCTGGGCCAATCACAGCCCAGCTATGTCATGTGATTAGCTGTGGACAAATCACAGCTAAGCACAAAAAAAAACGTGAATGAATCGATGTCATTCAGGTAAATGCTTGCTTATAGCAGAGTAATTCATTGCTATAAGCTAATTTTCCACCAAAAAAAAAAAAAAAGCGTCACCAAAGAAGTACAATGTTACTATGGTAACATAGAACTACTTTGGTCATAGTGAAATATGAAAAAAAAGTCTTACAAAAAAGAAAAAAAAAAAAAAAGGGAGAGGGAGGGGTGAGAGAGAGGGGATATAGGAGGGGTGAGAGAGTGAGAGAAGAGGGGAGAGCGAAAAGATATACATAGTTTTAAAAGTGTGTTTTGCCATTTACAGAGCCATATATGTATGTATGTAACAAAATTAATTAACTTCATCTTTTAATATATCATTAAAATTTTTTCCAGATTTCATGTGAAAGTTGTGCACTGTGGTTCCACATATCCTGCACAGGGCAACAAATTCCAGACGAATACAGATGCCCATTGTGCATTCAAAACTATTACTAAAAATGTAAATATTGTTGGACTTTATTTAAATTTCCTAGAAGAACTGTGATGTTTGATAGATTTTGTACATATTTATATTTTGGTTGAAGTGTCCGAAAGGTTTGACTATGTTGTCAATTTCTAAATTATTTTTATATAATGTACATATTAAAATTGTTATACATGCAAAATATTAAAATTGGTTTATCTATGTTCAAAATGTATAATTTAATTGTATATAAATTACATGTTCAGTTTGTGATACATAAACACTTATAACCACCTCCCGCCCTCCATATAGTACAATGACAGGTGCAAGGTGGTTCTCTCGTTCTTGGAGGATGTCACATGATCAGCTGTGTCCAATCAAAGCTCATCGCATGTAAACACGGAAAGGCTGGTTATCGGCATTTCTCTCCTCTCGAGCTGTCATGCTGACAGAGGAGGAGAGGAGAGCCAGTAATCGGCTTTACGCCGAGGGGACATGTGCACTGATCATGAGAGCACTGATGATCAGTGTAGCCCCAGCAGTGCCACCTGTCAGTGTCCAACACTGACTCGTGCCAGTACCCATCAATAACACATCAATGCCACATGTCAGTGCCTACCAGTGCACATCAAGTCCACAGATCAGTGCCCATCTGAGCTGCCTTTCAGTGTCTCCCATAAGTGCCAGTCAGTGCCACCTATCAGTGCGAATCAGCACCACCTATACGTGTTGCCAATCAGTGCCACCTATCAGTGTCAGTCGGTGCTGCCCATCAGTGCCAGTCAGTGCTGCCTAACAGTGCCATATATCAGTGCAATGTATCAGGGCTGCTTTTCAGTGCCCATCAGTGATGCCTGTCAATGCCCATCGGTACCACCTACCAGTGCCTCCTCATCAGTGCCACCTATCAGTGTGGATCAGTGCAGCCTATCAGTGCCCATCACTGCAGACTCATTAGTGCACATCAGTAAAGGAAAAAAGTCACTTATTTTGAAAATTGAATACCAAAGACATAAAAAAAATTGTATTTCAAATTTTTCGGTAGTTTTTTATTTGTTTGGGAAAACAAAAAAAAAACCAAGTTACACTTACGGTAACGTCTTTTCCAGGAGTCTTTCAGGCCAGCACTCTGAGAGACCTCGGCTCCTCCCCATCTGAGGAAACACCTCCACCTACAATAAAAAAGCTCCACTCCCCTCTGACCTCAGTTCTCCAAGCATCCTCCGGTCATCTGGGGAGACACAATGCGAGACAACATAATCATAATAAGCCATCTTCACATAACCAATATCAACAGTGGGTGGGAAACCGGTGCTGGCCTGAAAGACTCCTGGAAAAGACGTTACCGTAAGTGTAACTTGGTTTTTCCCCTACCGTCTTTCAGGCCAGCACTCTGAGAGGATAAGCGAGTACTCACCCTTCGGGCGGGCTAACTGCTTGTAAGACCTTACGACCAAAGTCCTGCTCCTGCACCGAGACCAGGTCCAGTCTGTAATGCTTGGCAAATGTGTCATAGCTGGACCATGTTGCCGCTCTGCAAATCTGCCCTGGGGAAACCCCTGCTAACTCTGCCTGGGTAGCCGCCACAGCTCGGGTGGAATGTGCCTTGATACCCTCCGGGACCTCCAGGCCTTCTGCCTGATATGCTCCTGTAATCGCCAGCCGCAGCCAGCTGGCCAGCGTCCTTCTAGACGCCTTCTTGCCTCTTCTAGCCCCCTTAAAAAAAACAAAAAGGGATTCGGTGCTTCTGAACTCCCTAGATTTCTCTAGATACTGGAGAACGCACCTTCTGACATCTAAACAATGATACCTCTCCTGATCTACCCCCACCGGGTCAGGAAAAAATGAGGGAAGGACAATGTCCTGTTCCCTCTGGAAACTCCGAGCTACCTTCGGAATGAAGGACGGGTCTGGTCTGAAAACGATCCTGTCTGAAAAAATACGGAGATAGGGTGTTCTGATCGAGAGGGCCTCCATCTCACACACCCTCCTCGCCGTGGTAATCGCCACCAGAAAAGCAGTCTTAATGGTGAGCTCACCTATCGGACAGGACTCCAAGGGCTCGAATGGAGCCCTAGTCATCCCCCCGAGCACCTTGGCCAAATCCCACACTGGAAATGGTCTGGACCTCGGAGGCCTCTGCCTCACCAGAGCTTTGAAAAACCTACTCACCAACGCCTCCCTGGCCAGGGGCGTCTCCAAGAACACACTGAGGGCCGAGACCTGGCCCTTGAGCGTGCTGACAGACAATCCCTTGTCCGCTCCCGCCTGCAGGAATTCCAACACAGAAACCAAACTATGGGTTGCCACAGCTGTCCGGTCACACCAGGCTGTAAAGCAACCCCAGACCCTACCATAAATGGCCTGGGTCTCCTCCTTCCTACTGGCCAGTAATGTCGCCACCACCCTAGGCGAGAACCCCTTCTCTAAGAGGAGCTGCTGCTCAGAAACCAGGCCGTTAACCGCAATCTTCCTACGCTGGGGCAAAGAACCGGCCCCTGTGTTAACAAATCCACTCTTGGTGGCAGCTCCCAGGGTGGACGAGAGGCCAAACTCTTCAGGGTCGCAAACCACGCCCGCCGCGGCCAGAAGGGAGCTATCAGGATTAACGAGGTCCCCTCTGTCCTGAATTTCCTCAGGACCAGGGGGAGCAAAGGAAGCGGGGGAAAGGCGTAACAAAGCCGGTAGTCCCACCTCTGACCTAATGCGTCCACCGCTCTGGACCCGTCCCAGCGGGATAGAGAGAAGAAATTTGGGACCTTGTTGTTCCTTCCGGAGGCAAAGAGGTCCACATCCGGGGATCCCCACCTTCGCACAATCTCCTGAAAGACATCGGGGTTCAAGGCCCATTCCGACTCCCTGAGCCGAGTCCTGCTCAGGAAGTCTGCCTTCTGGTTCAGCTCCCCCTTTAAGTGTATCGCAGACAGGGACGCCAAATTCAGCTCTGCCCAGGACAACAGTGTCGCCGCTAAGGCCCCGAGGGCCTTGCTCCGCGTCCCTCCCTGCCTGTTTATATAAGCCACTGCCGTGGCATTGTCCGTCAGGACACGCACGTGCTGGCCCGTGACCCCCGCCTGGAAGGAGTGCAGAGCCTCCCACACTGCCCTCAATTCCTTCCAATTCGAGGATTTGTCCTTCTGCCCTAAGGACCATTCCCCCTGAGTCACCAAATTTCCCAGGTGGGCTCCCCAGCCCCTGGCGCTGGCATCCGTAGTGACCTCCGCGGAAATCGGAAAGCACCACAACAGCCCCTGAGTTATGCTGGACGATCTCCTCCACCACCATAGAGACCTCTTCACACTGGGGGGCACCAAGACCCTGCGTTCTAGGGAGTGACACTTCCTGTCCCAAACCCTCAGGATCCACAACTGGAGGGGACGCATATGCAGACCTGCCCACTGAACCGCCGGAATGGACGCTGTCAGCAATCCAAGTACCGACATGGCCTGTCTTACGGACATCGACCTGCTCCCCTGCAGCAATCTGACTCCGGCCTCCAACTTGGTGACCTTTTCCAAAGTCAGGCTGGTCTTTTGGTCTACCGAGTCTAGAGTGTAGCCCAAGTAAATCACCTTCTGAGAAGGCACCAGGCAGGACTTCTCCAGATTCAAAACCCACCCCAAGCTTTCCAGATGGTTCCTCACTATAACCAGGTCTTGCCGTAAGTGAGCCTCTGAATCTGCGAAGAGCAGCAAATCGTCCAGATAGGCCACCACTGAAATCCCCCTCAAGCGGATAGAAATCAGTGCCTCCGACAGAACCTTGGTGAATACTCTTGGCGAGGAGGAAAGGCCGAATGGAAGAGCCCTGAACTGCCAGTGTCGAATTCCTTCCTCCCCCCCCACTGCCAACCTGAGGAACCTCTGAGAGGCTTCCGCCACGGGCACGTGTAGGTAGGCGTCCTTCAAGTCTATGGATGCCATGAATGCACCTGGTGGGATTAGGGACCTGATTGTAAAAATGGAATCCATGCGGAACCTCCGGTAACGTACTGACTTGTTCAAGGGTTTCAGGTTCAAAATCAGTCTGAACGCCCCAGACGGCTTTTGAACCACAAACACATGGGAATAAACTCCCTTCCCTCGCTCCGCTACCGGAACCCTGGAGATGACCCCCTGGGACTCCAGAATCTCCAAAGCGCCCACCAGAGCCGCGTCCTTCGTCGGATCCCTTGGACGGGTCGTCACTACAAAAGTCTCGGGTGGCGGTCTCAGAAATTCTAACCGGTAACCCCTTCGGATGACATCCAAAATGAAGGGGCTGGTGACCACGGCTTCCCACTGTGGGAGGAATGCCGCCAATCTTCCCCCCACAGGAGGAACCAAGTCACCTTGGTTTTTGGGGCTGCTCAGGAGGGCGAAAAATCGCCCCCCCTCTTCCCCTACCTCTCTGTCCAGCCGACCTACCCTGACCAGGCGGTCGCAGGCTCAGCCTCTTTGCCGGGCGGGCCTTCCGTGTCCCCCCTCCTGCAGTTTCCTCTTGAGGGGGAAGGACTTTTTCCTATCAGCTGTCCGGTCCAATAATTCCTCCAACCCCGGGCCGAACAGACAGTCTCCTGTGAGGGGGATGCCGCATAACCTAACTTTTGAAGTGATGTCCCCCTGCCATGTCTTTAGCCACAGCGCCCTTCTGGCTGAATTGGTCAGGGCAGCAGACCTGGCCCCCAATCTCACCGACTCTGCGGAAGCATCCGCAATATACCCCACTCCTTGCAAAAGGGTCTCAAAAGAGGCCAAGATTTTTTCCTTGGGAGAGTCTGCCACAATATGGGCCTGTAATTGCGTAAGCCAATACTCTAAGTTCCTGGCTACCACTGTCGTAGCCATGGCCGGTTTCAGGTTGTACAGGGTCGAGTCCCAGGCCTTCCTAAGGAGAGACTCTGCCCTTCTGTCCAATAAGTCCGGTAAGACCCCCATGTCCTCAAACGCTAGGTCAGTTCTCCTGGTTGTTTGGGAAAAGGCCGCGTCTAGCCTGGGGCTCTTGTTCCAGACCGCCTCCGGGTCTTCCGAAAACGGAAACCTCCTCCTCAATGCTTTTGAGAAGAACGGTTTCCTTTCCGGGTCTTGCCACTCCTTCTTAATCGTGTCTACCAAAATGTCATGCACAGGAAACATTCTGTGCTGGTGCTCCTCCAATCCCTGATACATTTGGTCG
Organism: Staurois parvus; assembly: GCF_062004578.1. Classification (NCBI taxonomy): domain Eukaryota; kingdom Metazoa; phylum Chordata; class Amphibia; order Anura; family Ranidae; genus Staurois; species Staurois parvus. Next base: position 146,461 of record NW_028318456.1, read on the forward strand.
TGGAGAGATAAGGCCTTAACCTCCTCCTTAATGTCCAGGGTTTCGTATATAGCCCCCAGGAGCTCATCAACCTCCTCTAGGGTCAACTTATACCGTGAGGGGCCCCTCCCTTCCTCCGAGGGACCCTCACCCGCTGATTCCTCCTCAGACTGGGAGTCCCCCACTGGTTCCTCCCCAGTCATAAGGGGTTCCCGACGACTCACCGAAGCCACCTGGGGGGGGGGGGGGAAGTGTAGGTAATGGGAGGGCAAACCTCTCCATGAGGGACTTGAAGGAGTCGAAGGTGGTAGCCAACTCCTTCACTGACCTAGCTAGGTCCCCCTGTTCCGGCTTCTCCTCCCTCACCAACCCCTGTATACATGGGCCACAAAGAACCTTTCGCCAAGATTCTTTTAAAACTTCCTTACAGGAAGGGCATCTCCGCTTGGGCTCCTGGTGCCTAAGTTTAGCTCGGGCCTTGCCCTGCAAGACACAAAAGAAAAAAGGGGGGAGGAGGGAAACCCAATCAGACCGACACTAAACACCCCCCCCCCCCCTGCTTCCCGGCAGAGCATCAAGGGCCTGAAAAACCGCAGACCCCTTGCCCTACCTCCTGCTAGGGGCCCACAGGTAGGGGAGGCCTCCACTGAGGCACCTTACCTGTGACTGGCTGGTGCTGGCATCTCCTGGTCCCGGTGCCTCCGACATCCCGTACCGGAGGGTGGTCGCCTGGTGCAGGTCTGTCCCCCAGACCGCTGTGCACCGCACCGCCACATTCGAATTTCGCGCCTCCGTGGTGTGAAGGCCGCGACCGGAAGCGGAAGTCGCGGCCCTGGGCGAAGCCCCGCCCCTTCCGCCGGAAACCGCCGTCTCCCGACGTCCGGCCCGGCAAAGCCCTCAGACCGCCAGCATGGGAAGGAGCGGAACTCCCCCCGATCCTCCCCAGACCTCACCACGGCCACCCCGACACCCCCCCTCGCCGGAGGGGGTCGGGGGGCGAAGAGCAGGTAAGTGCCCTGTCCCGTCCCCCGGGATGCACTCTCACTGCTGGCAGCCTGCCCTGGGAGGATATGCAGCCGGACACTCCGGCCTTCACTCCCGGCTGCGTCGGGCCTCACAGCCGGCTATCTGGCCCTCGGCTCCCCTATCGTCCTCCTGCGCCTCCTCGTGTCTCCCCACCGGAGGAAACACCTGAACTGAGGTCAGAGGGGAGTGGAGCTTTTTTATTGTAGGTGGAGGTGTTTCCTCAGATGGGGAGGAGCCGAGGTCTCTCAGAGTGCTGGCCTGAAAGACGGTAGGGGAAAAAAGGGTGATTAAATAGTAAAAAAATAAAGCTCTATCTGTCACAACAAAAATGAATAAATTTTTTTTATGGGTACAGTGTTGTATCACTACGCAATTGTCATTCAAAGTGTGATAGGCAGGAAGGGGGGAGAAGTGCCCTGTACGCAGGGGGTTACATTTGTTATAAAATAGATGTAAGTGCGTGTTGCATTGTTCCTTTTTTTAATGTAACGGATAGGATTTGTATGGCCTTCAAGGTGTTGAGAAACTGCAAGTCCCATGAGGCCTTGCAAGACTATGACAGCCACAGGCAAGAGTCCCAGAGTCAGAGACATGATGGGACTTGTAATATTTATACATCTGGAGGGCCATAGTTTGAAGAACCATGCTTTACATCATATGAGTTTGTACAATATCAAATATATAGGACTTAAGTATGATTTAAAATATAATATGTAAATAATATTGACTATTAAAGAAATAATGTGAAAACAAATCTCACGGAGCTGGCCCTTCCCCCCCATCATGTGGGCTTGCTGCCTAACACCCTCCCACCCCTCACTCTTCTGTTCCGTCCATGCTGGAACTTCTAGTCCTCCGTGTCCCTGACACAGGCAGCCGTCCACAGCCCTTCAACCTCCCTTTGCCTGCAGTCTGGCCCCCTGCTAAGGGAATCCAAACACAGGCCCTCTCCTCCCTTCCCCCTCATGCACAGGGCCATTGCCATGGTAACCTGACAGGAAGTGTCTGGTTACCAACAAGCCTCACAGCTCTATACTTAAGGGTGATCAAGAAACGGATCCCCCCACCTCCACCCTGTACCCTACCCGTTGTTCCATATTGCCATCCAGAGAACTGTACTGTGTACTGCTGTGTCTGCTGTGAACCTATGGACTAAAGGAACTGTTGACTGTGCCCCAAAAACCTCCCCAATTAAAGCACGCACAGTGGGTTCTGTGCAATCTGTCTCTGTGTGCTCTCTGGTTCTCTTGACAACAAACAACATCTTGAATCACAGCACTTGCACAAATTATGTATCGCCTCTATTTCGACTTTCCAATTAACTAGTTGGCAAACGGAGATAGCCAAATGACGGCTACACTGCGGCCGCCCATTTCTTGAAGGGTGTCATATGACATCTCCATGAACGTGCTCTCCTGCTCGCCCCCGGGGGCACGCATCCGGCAATCTCCATGATCGTTGTGTCCTATGGACACAGCTGATCACGTAAAGTAATGGTAAAAGGCCAATCACAGCGGCCTTTTACAATGTGATCTGCTGTGTCCAATGACACGCTGATCACCAGGTAATGCAATTACCGTTTCTCAGCTGAACTTTCCTCACGCTGTCAGAACATGTGGAAAGTACAGCAGATAACCGGAAGTTGTCAGAGCAGGGATCGGCAAAAATCGTCAAGGCAATGAACATCAGTGCCCTGATGATCAGTGCCCAGCAGTGACAGCCACCACTTCCGCCCACCTGTGTCACCTACCTGTGGCCAAGAGTGCCACCCACCTGTGCCCAGCAATGCCACCCACCTTTGTCACCAACCTGTGCCCATCAGTGCCACCCACCAATGCTCATCAGTGCAGACCAGTAGTTCCGCCACTCCTTCCCAGCAGTAGCCCCAGTCAGTGACACCAGTCAGTGCCGCCTAGCAGTGCCGCCTATCCGCGCCATCTCATTAGTGCTGTCTATGAGTGCCCTTCAGTGCTGACTATCAGTGCCGCCTATCATTGGCCATAAGTGAAGCCTATCAGTGCCGCATCATCAACACACATCAGTGAAGGAGAAAAATTACCAGTTTTCAAAATTTTTTAATAGAAACATAGAAATGTTTTGGGGGCACTATTATTGTTTATAGTGCAAAAAAATAAACACACAGTGGAGAGTACATACCACGAAAAGAAAGTTGTATTTGTGACAAAAAATGATAAAACTTCAGATGGGTACAGTTCTGCATGAACGCACAATTGTAATTGAAAGTGCGACAGCGCATATAGCTGAAAATTGTCGGGGGCAGGAAGGGGGTAGAAGTGCCCTGTAGGCAGGAAGGGGGTAGAAGTGCCCCGGTAGGCAGGAAGGGGGTAGAAGTGCCCGGTAGGCAGGAAGGGGGTAGAAGTGCCCTGTAGGCAGGAAGGGGGTAGAAGTGCCCTGTAGGCAGGAAGGGGGTAGAAGTGCCCCGGTAGGCAGGAAGGGGGTAGAAGTGCCCGGTAGGCAGGAAGGGGGTAGAAGTGCCCTGTAGGCAGGAAGGGGGTAGAAGTGCCCTGTAGGCAGGAAGGGGGTAGAAGTGCACGGTGGGCAGGAAGGGGGTAGAAGTGCCCTGTAGGCAGGAAGGGGGTAGAAGTGTCCTGTAGGCAGGAAGGGGGTAGAAGTGCCCTGTAGGCAGGAAGGGGGTAGAAGTGCCCTGTAGGCAGGAAGGGGGTAGAAGTGTCCTGTAGGCAGAAAGGGGGTAGAAGTGTCCTGTAGGCAGGAAGGGGTAGAAGTGCCCTGTAGGCAGGAAGGGGGTAGAAGTGCCCGGTAGGCAGGAAGGGGGTAGGAGTGTCCTGTAGGCAGGAAGGGGGTAGAAGTGCCCGGTAGGCAGGAAGGGGGTAGAAGTGCCCTGTAGGCAGGAAGGGGGTAGAAGTGCCCGGTAGGCAGGAAGGGGGTAGAAGTGCCCGGTAGGCAGGAAGGGGGTAGAAGTGCCCTGTAGGCAGGAAGGGGGTAGAAGTGCCCTGTAGGCAGGAAGGGGGTAGAAGTGCACGGTGGGCAGGAAGGGGGTAGAAGTGCCCTGTAGGCAGGAAGGGGGTAGAAGTGTCCTGCAGGCAGGAAGGGGGTAGAAGTGTCCTGTAGGCAGGAAGGGGGTAGAAGTGCCCTGTAGGCAGGAAGGGGGTAGAAGTGTCCTGTAGGCAGGAAGGGGGTAGAAGTGTCCTGTAGGCAGAAAGGGGGTAGAAGTGTCCTGTAGGCAGGAAGGGGGTAGAAGTGTCCTGTAGGCAGAAAGGGGGTAGAAGTGTCCTGTAGGCAGGAAGGGGTAGAAGTGCCCTGTAGGCAGGAAGGGGGTAGAAGTGCCCTGTAGGCAGGAAGGTGGTAGAAGTGCCCGGTAGGCAGGAAGGGGGTAGGAGTGTCCTGTAGGCAGGAAGGGGGTAGAAGTGCCCGGTAGGCAGGAAGGGGGTAGAAGTGCCCGGTAAGCGAGGGGTTAATAAAATTAGGTATCCATTCAATGTATCCTCTGATAATCATAGAGGCCATGAAATAATGTATCACTTTAATTCATGATACTGCAGAATGTAAAACTGTAGCCACTGAAATATTGGGGTGCCAATTGTGACCCCTAAATTGCTGTAACACGACCTACCAACCACAGACATCCACAACAAAACTACCACAAACAATTATTGACAGACTTCCGCCCCTTCTGCCATAAACAGCACCCCTACCAAAGTAACACCATCAAGTGACAGAACTGCAACTGCACTGACATCCGTGTACCCATATGAATGGCGCAGCGTGCAAAGGGTTATATATTGTGTAGATCTGCCCCCCTTGTCATTTCCCCCCAGCAAGATCAGTCCGCCGTGAACATGTGCCCCCCTTGTCATTATTCCCCAGCAAAAATCGGTCCCTCGTGAAGATCGGCCCCCCTTGTCTTTCCCCCAAAGCAAGATCAGTCCCCGTGAAGATGTGCCCCCCTTGTCATTATTTCCCAGCAAAATCATTCCCCCGTGAAGATCTGCCCCCCTTGTCATTCCACCCCAGCAAGATCAGTCCCCCGTGAAGATGTGCCCCCCTTGTCATTATTTCCTAGGAAGATCAGTCCCCCGTGAAGATGTGCCCCCCTTGTCATTCCCTCCTTGCAAGATCAGTCCGCCGTGAAGATGTGCCCCTCTTGTCATTCCCCCCCAGCAAGATCAGTCCCCCGTGAATATGTGTCCCCCTTGTCATTCCCCCCCAGCAAGATCAATCCGCCGTGAAGATGTGCCCCCCTTGTCATTATTCCCCAGCAACATCAGTCCCCCATGAAGATCTGCCCCCCCTGTCATTCCCCTCAGCAAGATCAGTCCCCCATGAAGATGTGCCCCCCTTGTCACTCCCCCCAGCAAGATCAGTCCCCCGTGAAGATGTGCCCCCCTTGTCATTATTCCCCAGCAAAATCAGTCCCCCATGAAGATGTGCCCCCCTTGTCATTATTTCCCAGCAAAATCATTCCCCCGTGAAGATGTGCCCCCCTTGTCATTCCCCCCCAGCAAGATCAATCCGCCGTGAAGATGTGCCGCCCTTGTCATTATTCCCCAGCAAAATCATTCCCAAGTGAAAATGTGCCCCCCTTGTCATTCCTCCCACCAGCAAGATCAATCCGCCGTGAAGATGTGCCCCCTTTGTCATTCCCCCCCAGAAAGATCAATCCGCCGTGAAGATGTGCCCCCACTTGTCATTATTCTCCAGCAAGATCAGCCCCCATGAAGATCTGCCCCCCTTGTCATTCCCCCAAAGCAAGATCAGTCCCCCATGAAGATCTGCCCCCCTTGTCACTCCCCCCAGCAAGATCAGTCCCCCGTGAAAATGTGCCCCCCTTGTCATTATTCCCCAGCAAAATCAGCCCCCCGTGAAGATCTGCCCCCCTTGTCATTATTACCCAGCAAAATCAGTCCCCCATGAAGATCTGCCCCCCCTTGTCATTCCCCCCCAGCAAGATCAGTCCCCCGTGAAGATGTGCCCCCCTTGTCATTATTACCCAGCAAGATCAGTCCCCCATAAAGATCTGCCCCCCTTGTCATTATTCACCAGCAAAATCATTCCCCCGTGAAGATGTGCCCCCCTTGTCATTACCTTCCAGCAAGATCAATCCGCTGTGAAGATGTGCCCCCCTTGTCATTATTACCCGGCAAGATCAGTCCCCCGTGAAGATCTGCCCCCCTTGTCATACCCCCCCAGCAAGATCAGTCCCCCGTGAAGATGTGCTCCCCTTGTCATTCCCCACCAGCAAAATCAGTCCCCCGTGAAGATGTGCCCCCCTTGTCATTACCCTCCAGCAAGATCAATCCGCTGTGAAGATGTGCCCCCCTTGTCATTATTACCCGGCAAGATCAGTCCCCGTGAAGATCTGCCCCCCTTGTCATACCCCCCCAGCAAGATCAGTCCCCCGTGAAGATGTGCTCCCCTTGTCATTCCCCCCCAACAAAATCAGTCCCCCGTGCAGATGTGCCCCCCTTGTCATTACCCCCCAGCAAGATCAATCCGCCGTGAAGATGTGCGCCCCTTGTCATTCCCCCCCCCCAGCAAGATCAGTCCCCCGTAAAGATGTGCCCCCCTTGTCATTATTCCCCAGCAAAATCAGTCACCCATGAAGATCTGCCCCCCTTGTCTCCCCCCCCCCAGCAAGATCAGTCCCCCGTGAAGATCTGCCCCCCCTTGTCATTATTCCCCAGCAAAATCAGTCCCCCGTGAAGATCTGCCCCCTTGTCATTCCCCCCCAGCAAGATCAGTCCCCCGTGAAGATGTGCCCCCCTTGTCATTACCCCCCAGCAATATCAATCCGCCGTGAAGATGTGCCCCCCTTGTCATTATTACCCAGCAAGATCAGTCCCCCGTGAAGATGTGCCCCCCTTGTCATTCCCCCCCAGCAAAATCAGTCCCCCGTGAAGATGTGCCCCCCTTGTGATTACCCCCCAGCAAGATCAATCCGCCGTGAAGATGTGCCCCCCTTGTCATTATTACCCAGCAAGATCAGTCCCCCATGAAGATCTGCCCCCTTGTCATTCCCCCCAGCAAGATCAGTCCCCCATGTCATTATTCCCCAGCAAAATCATTCCCCCGTGAAGATGTGCCCCCCTTGTCATTCCCCCCCAGCAAAATCATTCCCCCGTGAAGATGTGCCCCCCTTGTCATTCCCCCCCAGCAAAATCAGTCCCCCGTGAAGATGTGCCCCCCTTGTCATTACCCCCCAGCAAGATCAATCCGCCGTGAAGATGTGCACCCCTTGTCATTATTACCCGGCAAGATCAGTCCCCCGTGAAGATCTGCCCCCCTTGTCATACCCCCCCAGCAAGATCAGTCCCCCGTGAAGATGTGCCCCCCTTGTCATTATTACCCAGCAAGATCAGTCCCCCATGAAGATCTGCCCCCCTTGTCATTATTCACCAGCAAAATCATTCCCCCGTGAAGATGTGCCCCCCTTGTCATTACCTTCCAGCAAGATCAATCCGCTGTGAAGATGTGCCCCCCTTGTCATTATTACCCGGCAAGATCAGTCCCCCGTGAAGATCTGCCCCCCTTGTCATACCCCCCCAGCAAGATCAGTCCCCCATGAAGATGTGCTCCCCTTGTCATTCCCCCCCAGCAAAATCAGTCCCCCGTGAAGATGTGCCCCCCTTGTCATTACCCTCCAGCAAGATCAATCCGCTGTGAAGATGTGCCCCCCTTGTCATTATTACCCGGCAAGATCAGTCCCCGTGAAGATCTGCCCCCCTTGTCATACCCCCCCAGCAAGATCAGTCCCCCGTGAAGATGTGCTCCCCTTGTCATTCCCCCCCAGCAAAATCAGTCCCCCGTGCAGATGTGCCCCCCTTGTCATTACCCCCCAGCAAGATCAATCCGCCGTGAAGATGTGCGCCCCTTGTCATTCCCCCCCCCCCAGCAAGATCAGTCCCCCGTAAAGATGTGCCCCTCTTGTCATTATTCCCCAGCAAAATCAGTCACCCATGAAGATCTGCCCCCCTTGTCTCCCCCCCCCCAGCAAGATCAGTCCCCCGTGAAGATCTGCCCCCCCTTGTCATTATTCCCCAGCAATATCAATCCGCCGTGAAGATGTGCCCCCCTTGTCATTATTACCCAGCAAGATCAGTCCCCCGTGAAGATCTGCCCCCCTTGTCATTCCCCCCCAGCAAAATCAGTCCCCCGTGAAGATGTGCCCCCCTTGTCATTACCCCCCAGCAACATCAATCCGCCGTGAAGATGTGCCCCCTTGTCATTATTACCCACCAAGATCAGTCCCCCATGAAGATCTGCCCCCTTGTCATTCCCCCCAGCAAGATCAGTCCCCCATGAAGATCTGCCCCCCTTGTCATTCCCCCCAGCAAGATCAGTCCCCCATGTCATTATTCCCCAGCAAAATCATTCCCCCGTGAAGATGTGCCCCCCTTGTCATTCCCCCCCAGCAAAATCAGTCCCCCGTGAAGATGTGCCCCCCTTGTCATTCCCCCCCAGCAAAATCAGTCCCCCGTGAAGATGTGCCCCCCTTGTCATTACCCCCCAGCAAGATCAATCCGCCGTGAAGATGTGCCCCCCTTGTCATTATTACCCGGCAAGATCAGTCCCCCGTGAAGATCTGCCCCCCTTGTCATACCCCTCCAGCAAGATCAGTCCCCCGTGAAGATGTGCTCCCCTTGTCATTCCCCCCCAGCAAGATCAGTCCCCCGTGCAGATGTGCCCCCCTTGTCATTACCCCCCAGCAAGATCAGTCCCCCGTGAAGATGTGCCCCGCTTGTCATTCCCCCCCAGCAAAATCAGTCCCCCGTGAAGATCTGCCCCCCTTGTCATTACCCCCCAGCAAGATCAGTCCCCCGTGAAGATCTGCCCCCCTTGTCATTACCCCCCAGCAAGATCAGTCCCCCGTGAAGATCTGCCCCCCTTGTCATTCCCCCCCCAGCAAGATCAGTCCCCCATGAAGATCTGCCCCCCTTGTCATTATTCACCAGCAAAATCATTCCCCCGTGAAGATGTGCCCCCCTTGTCATTCCCCCCCAGCAAAATCAGTTCCCCGTGAAGATCTGCCCCCCTTGTCATTACCCCCCTCACCCCAGGATCAGTACCCCGTGAAGATCTGCCCCCCCCCCCATTGACGCAAACATCACCCCCTGGCAATAAGCTCAGTCTCCCTTGATGCAAATCCCCACCCCCATGTGACTGGTACCCACGTGTAACTGCACCACCAAAACATGTTATGGGCCCCCAATATCACTGATCCCCCCACATGTGACTGTACTTGCCATGTCACCCCTCCAGCAGCTTGGCGACATTAGGAACGTCAGCAGCAGCAGCAGTGATCCGATGCATGTGACTCCTGTACTTGCAATCCAGCATGAAAGGATCCAGCATGAAAGGAGTTAACACTTTCTCAGAGCGAGATCGCTGATCGTCTGCTTATGCCTGAAACTGGCACATGCGCAGATACAGCAAGGGGGGCAGATGCTCACGGTGTTGCATGAAGATGTGTGTCCCGTGAGCATCTGCCCCCCTTGCTGTATCTGCGCATGTGCCAGTTTCAGGCATAAGCAGACGATCAGCGATCTCGCTCTGAGAAAGTGTTAACTCCTTTCATGCTGGATTGCAAGTACAGGAGTCACATGCATCGGATCACTGCTGCTGCTGCTGACGTTCACAGTTGCTGCAGGCATTGACTAAGACACCTAAAAACTGTCCCAAGCAGGCAATGCTGAAGACAACTAAAAAGCGCCTCCGTGAGGGCCTCTTGCGTATGACGTCACGCAGTCTGGGAAGTTCAAACGGCGCCTGAGCACTGTAGAGGTAGGACGTGTCGGTGGGAGCTCCGCATTCTGCGCGTGTACAGAGCCGTAGATTCTCCGATTGTACGGTATCGTTATTATGTGTAACTAGAAAATCTACAATTTGTGGGGAATTTGTGTGGAGTGTTCTTGCCTCCACCAGTAGTCTGTAACTGCAGTGGGCGGAGTCGTTTTGTCACTCAGCTGAGTGCTCACACACCTGGGTTCCTATGGCAACTCACTCTACAGCAGGGGGAGAGGCCTGGTTGTAAACAAACTGCTCCAAGTTGCTGACTTCACTGGCGGTTGCCATCTTCAAACGGTTGTAGTTTTACAACTATACATCCTACAGTGAAGAGCTTTATACTGTGAGAATCACAAGACCCCGACCTACATGTCGGTGCCTAGTATGTCCCTGAAATATTTACAGTGAAGGCACAGTCGTGGTTTAAAAATCGCCCTTCAAATTTCAGGTGTCTAGAGTGGATTTTCAATGAAAGTCAATGAGTTGCAAACAAATGGCCATATTGTGAAAACTATCAGGACGATGGCTTAGCCGTGGACATTGTTAGTGGCAGCAGGGATAGCTGAACGTGTTGATATCAGGTTTGTGTAGGTGGGCTTTATAATGAGGGAGTGATGGCAGTTTACAGGTCATGTCCTGATTGTTCAGCTCACACTCTAGTTTTCAACATTCCGCCATTCATTCCTATGGCAAAAGTTCACCACAAAAACGGCGATATTTCGTGAACCATTCGGCCAAACGTTCCACAAAGTAATAGCGCACCAATGGGGAACAATCCGCACGTTTCCGTATATTACTGTCTATGTAGTGTAAACTGTGGGAGGAGTTAGGGTGGTAAATGTGTCTGTAATAAGAATCTATATGTGAGATAACAAGAAGTGTTCCTGTAAGAAGACGTCATTATTAGGATTTATTTATTCTGATGATTGCAATGAGGTCTGTATTAAATCTTCTATTATTACATTGGAGACCCATGACTGCAGGTGACGGTTCACTCCTACTGACTACTGTGCCCCCACCCCCCTTTTTTTTTTTTTTAATAGAAATTAACCAATTAAGGTCCAGGCTTTTTCTGGCCTTTTTTATTCACATATAATTTTTTTTTATTAATATAAAAACGTACTGAAACCTCCCCAACATTACATTTTGTATTCAAGCCGAAGCCCTAGACAATAAATTGGTGTGTTTTTGCAAATTTTTTGTTTTTGTTATGTATATATGTCACTGTATTTGCGCAGCGGTTTTTCAACTGCATTTTTTTTGTTTTGTTTTTTTTGCGGAAAAATTATACTTATGACACTTTTTTGAATTTTAATGCTAAAAACCCCACACATCTCAATTTTTATTTCTGTAAAATAAAAATGACGTTACGCTGAGCGAATAGTTACCAAACGTCACGCTTAAAAATTGCGTATGCCCTGTGCAGTGGAGAAAAACGATGTGCATTTTACTATCCATAGGCGATGGTTTAAAAGGCTTCACAGGTTACCACTTCAGATTTGCAGAGGAGGTCTGGTGCTAGAATTACTGTCAATGATCTGATGTTTGCGGTGATACTTCACATGTGCGGGAAGATCGCGGCTTGCTTGCATGTGTGCGCGTTCGGTGCATGCATTTGCTTTGGCGTGCAATCACGAGCATACTTTAATTTTTTTTTTAGTACTGTCTTTTTTATTAAAAAAAATACTGTGATTGCTGTAATAAAGAATATACACATCCCTTTGAGTGCAATAGGCCTTGCACTAGTTGCAGCCAGGCACCGGGTCCGGCTCGCACTAGTTGCAGCCAGGCACCGGGTCCGGCTCGCACTAGTTGCAGCCAGGCACCGGGTCCGGCTCGCACTAGTTGCAGCCAGGCACCGGGTCCGGCTCGCACTAGTTGCAGCCAGGCACCGGGTCCGGCTCGCACTAGTTGCAGCCAGGCACCGGGTCCGGCTCGCACTAGTTGCAGCCAGGCACCGGGTCCGGCTCGCACTAGTTGCAGCCAGGCACCGGGTCCGGCTCGCACTAGTTGCAGCCAGGCACCGGGTCCGGCTCGCACTAGTTGCAGCCAGGCACCGGGTCCGGCTCGCACTAGTTGCAGCCAGGCACCGGGTCCGGCTCGCACTAGTTGCAGCCAGGCACCGGGTCCGGCTCGCACTAGTTGCAGCCAGGCACCGGGTCCGGCTCGCACTAGTTGCAGCCAGGCACCGGGTCCGGCTCGCACTAGTTGCAGCCAGGCACCGGGTCCGGCTCGCACTAGTTGCAGCCAGGCACCGGGTCCGGCTCGCACTAGTTGCAGCCAGGCACCGGGTCCGGCTCGCACTAGTTGCAGCCAGGCACCGGGTCCGGCTCGCACTAGTTGCAGCCAGGCACCGGGTCCGGCTCGCACTAGTTGCAGCCAGGCACCGGGTCCGGCTCGCACTAGTTGCAGCCAGGCACCGGGTCCGGCTCGCACTAGTTGCAGCCAGGCACCGGGTCCGGCTCGCACTAGTTGCAGCCAGGCACCGGGTCCGGCTCGCACTAGTTGCAGCCAGGCACCGGGTCCGGCTCGCACTAGTTGCAGCCAGGCACCGGGTCCGGCTCGCACTAGTTGCAGCCAGGCACCGGGTCCGGCTCGCACTAGTTGCAGCCAGGCACCGGGTCCGGCTCGCACTAGTTGCAGCCAGGCACCGGGTCCGGCTCGCACTAGTTGCAGCCAGGCACCGGGTCCGGCTCGCACTAGTTGCAGCCAGGCACCGGGTCCGGCTCGCACTAGTTGCAGCCAGGCACCGGGTCCGGCTCGCACTAGTTGCAGCCAGGCACCGGGTCCGGCTCGCACTAGTTGCAGCCAGGCACCGGGTCCGGCTCGCACTAGTTGCAGCCAGGCACCGGGTCCGGCTCGCACTAGTTGCAGCCAGGCACCGGGTCCGGCTCGCACTAGTTGCAGCCAGGCACCGGGTCCGGCTCGCACTAGTTGCAGCCAGGCACCGGGTCCGGCTCGCACTAGTTGCAGCCAGGCACCGGGTCCGGCTCGCACTAGTTGCAGCCAGGCACCGGGTCCGGCTCGCACTAGTTGCAGCCAGGCACCGGGTCCGGCTCGCACTAGTTGCAGCCAGGCACCGGGTCCGGCTCGCACTAGTTGCAGCCAGGCACCGGGTCCGGCTCGCACTAGTTGCAGCCAGGCACCGGGTCCGGCTCGCACTAGTTGCAGCCAGGCACCGGGTCCGGCTCGCACTAGTTGCAGCCAGGCACCGGGTCCGGCTCGCACTAGTTGCAGCCAGGCACCGGGTCCGGCTCGCACTAGTTGCAGCCAGGCACCGGGTCCGGCTCGCACTAGTTGCAGCCAGGCACCGGGTCCGGCTCGCACTAGTTGCAGCCAGGCACCGGGTCCGGCTCGCACTAGTTGCAGCCAGGCACCGGGTCCGGCTCGCACTAGTTGCAGCCAGGCACCGGGTCCGGCTCGCACTAGTTGCAGCCAGGCACCGGGTCCGGCTCGCACTAGTTGCAGCCAGGCACCGGGTCCGGCTCGCACTAGTTGCAGCCAGGCACCGGGTCCGGCTCGCACTAGTTGCAGCCAGGCACCGGGTCCGGCTCGCACTAGTTGCAGCCAGGCACCGGGTCCGGCTCGCACTAGTTGCAGCCAGGCACCGGGCTTGGCCTGCACTAGTTGCAGCCAGGCACCGGGCTTGGCCTGCACTAGTTGCAGCCAGGCACCGGGCTTGGCCTGCACTAGTTGCAGCCAGGCACCGGGCTTGGCCTGCACTAGTTGCAGCCAGGCACCGGGCTTGGCCTGCACTAGTTGCAGCCAGGCACCGGGCTTGGCCTGCACTAGTTGCAGCCAGGCACCGGGCTTGGCCTGCACTAGTTGCAGCCAGGCACCGGGCTTGGCCTGCACTAGTTGCAGCCAGGCACCGGGCTTGGCCTGCACTAGTTGCAGCCAGGCACCGGGCTTGGCCTGCACTAGTTGCAGCCAGGCACCGGGCTTGGCCTGCACTAGTTGCAGCCAGGCACCGGGCTTGGCCTGCACTAGTTGCAGCCAGGCACCGGGCTTGGCCTGCACTAGTTGCAGCCAGGCACCGGGCTTGGCCTGCACTAGTTGCAGCCAGGCACCGGGCTTGGCCTGCACTAGTTGCAGCCAGGCACCGGGCTTGGCCTGCACTAGTTGCAGCCAGGCACCGGGCTTGGCCTGCACTAGTTGCAGCCAGGCACCGGGCTTGGCCTGCACTAGTTGCAGCCAGGCACCGGGCTTGGCCTGCACTAGTTGCAGCCAGGCACCGGGCTTGGCCTGCACTAGTTGCAGCCAGGCACCGGGCTTGGCCTGCACTAGTTGCAGCCAGGCACCGGGCTTGGCCTGCACTAGTTGCAGCCAGGCACCGGGCTTGGCCTGCACTAGTTGCAGCCAGGCACCGGGCTTGGCCTGCACTAGTTGCAGCCAGGCACCGGGCTTGGCCTGCACTAGTTGCAGCCAGGCACCGGGCTTGGCCTGCACTAGTTGCAGCCAGGCACCGGGCTTGGCCTGCACTAGTTGCAGCCAGGCACCGGGCTTGGCCTGCACTAGTTGCAGCCAGGCACCGGGCTTGGCCTGCACTAGTTGCAGCCAGGCACCGGGCTTGGCCTGCACTAGTTGCAGCCAGGCACCGGGCTTGGCCTGCACTAGTTGCAGCCAGGCACCGGGCTTGGCCTGCACTAGTTGCAGCCAGGCACCGGGCTTGGCCTGCACTAGTTGCAGCCAGGCACCGGGCTTGGCCTGCACTAGTTGCAGCCAGGCACCGGGCTTGGCCTGCACTAGTTGCAGCCAGGCACCGGGCTTGGCCTGCACTAGTTGCAGCCAGGCACCGGGCTTGGCCTGCACTAGTTGCAGCCAGGCACCGGGCTTGGCCTGCACTAGTTGCAGCCAGGCACCGGGCTTGGCCTGCACTAGTTGCAGCCAGGCACCGGGCTTGGCCTGCACTAGTTGCAGCCAGGCACCGGGCTTGGCCTGCACTAGTTGCAGCCAGGCACCGGGCTTGGCCTGCACTAGTTGCAGCCAGGCACCGGGCTTGGCCTGCACTAGTTGCAGCCAGGCACCGGGCTTGGCCTGCACTAGTTGCAGCCAGGCACCGGGCTTGGCCTGCACTAGTTGCAGCCAGGCACCGGGCTTGGCCCGCACTAGATGCAGCCAGGCACCGGGTCCGGCTCGCACTAGATGCAGCCAGGCACCGGGTCCGGCTCGCACTAGATGCAGCCAGGCACCGGGTCCGGCTCGCACTAGATGCAGCCAGGCACCGGGTCCGGCTCGCACTAGATGCAGCCAGGCACCGGGTCCGGCTCGCACTAGATGCAGCCAGGCACCGGGTCCGGCTCGCACTAGATGCAGCCAGGCACCGGGTCCGGCTCGCACTAGATGCAGCCAGGCACCGGGTCCGGCCCGCACTAGTTGCAGCCAGGCACCGGGTCCGGCCCGCACTAGTTGCAGCCAGGCACCGGGCTTGGCCCGCACTAGTTGCAGCCAGGCACCGGGCTTGGCCCGCACTAGTTGCAGCCAGGCACCGGGCTTGGCCCGCACTAGTTGCAGCCAGGCACCGGGCTTGGCCTGCACTAGTTGCAGCCAGGCACCGGGCTTGGCCTGCACTAGTTGCAGCCAGGCACCGGGCTTGGCCTGCACTAGTTGCAGCCAGGCACCGGGCTTGGCCTGCACTAGTTGCAGCCAGGCACCGGGTCCGGCTCGCACTAGTTGCAGCCAGGCACCGGGCTTGGCCTGCACTAGTTGCAGCCAGGCACCGGGTCCGGCCTGCACTAGTTGCAGCCAGGCACCGGGTCCGGCCCGCACTAGTTGCAGCCAGGCACCGGGTCCGGCTCGCACTAGTTGCAGCCAGGCACCGGGTCCGGCTCGCACTAGTTGCAGCCAGGCACCGGGTCCGGCTCGCACTAGTTGCAGCCAGGCACCGGGTCCGGCTCGCACTAGTTGCAGCCAGGCACCGGGCTTGGCCTGCACTAGTTGCAGCCAGGCACCGGGTCCGGCCTGCACTAGTTGCAGCCAGGCACCGGGTCCGGCTCGCACTAGTTGCAGCCAGGCACCGGGTCCGGCTCGCACTAGTTGCAGCCAGGCACCGGGTCCGGCTCGCACTAGTTGCAGCCAGGCACCGGGTCCGGCTCGCACTAGTTGCAGCCAGGCACCGGGTCCGGCTCGCACTAGTTGCAGCCAGGCACCGGGTCCGGCTCGCACTAGTTGCAGCCAGGCACCGGGTCCGGCTCGCACTAGTTGCAGCCAGGCACCGGGTCCGGCTCGCACTAGTTGCAGCCAGGCACCGGGTCCGGCTCGCACTAGTTGCAGCCAGGCACCGGGCTTGGCCTGCACTAGTTGCAGCCAGGCACCGGGTCCGGCTCGCACTAGTTGCAGCCAGGCACCGGGTCCGGCTCGCACTAGTTGCAGCCAGGCACCGGGTCCGGCTCGCACTAGTTGCAGCCAGGCACCGGGCTTGGCCTGCACTAGTTGCAGCCAGGCACCGGGTCCGGCTCGCACTAGTTGCAGCCAGGCACCGGGCTTGGCCTGCACTAGTTGCAGCCAGGCACCGGGTCCGGCCTGCACTAGTTGCAGCCAGGCACCGGGTCCGGCCTGCACTAGTTGCAGCCAGGCACCGGGTCCGGCTCGCACTAGTTGCAGCCAGGCACCGTGTCCGGCTCTCACTAGTTGCAGCCAGGCACCGGGCTTGGCCTGCACTAGTTGCAGCCAGGCACCGGGTCCGGCCTGCACTAGTTGCAGCCAGGCACCGGGTCCGGCCTGCACTAGTTGCAGCCAGGCACCGGGCTTGGCCTGCACTAGTTGCAGCCAGGCACCGGGCTTGGCCTGCACTAGTTGCAGCCAGGCACCGGGTCCGGCCTGCACTAGTTGCAGCCAGGCACCGGGTCCGGCCTGCACTAGTTGCAGCCAGGCACCGGGTCCGGCTCGCACTAGTTGCAGCCAGGCACCGGGCTTGGCTCGCACTAGTTGCAGCCAGGCACCGGGTCCGGCTCGCACTAGTTGCAGCCAGGCACCGGGTCCGGCTCGCACTAGTTGCAGCCAGGCACCGGGTCCGGCTCGCACTAGTTGCAGCCAGGCACCGGGTCCGGCTCGCACTAGTTGCAGCCAGGCACCGGGTCCGGCTCGCACTAGTTGCAGCCAGGCACCGGGCTTGGCCTGCACTAGTTGCAGCCAGGCACCGGGCTTGGCCTGCACTAGTTGCAGCCAGGCACCGGGCTTGGCCTGCACTAGTTGCAGCCAGGCACCGGGCTTGGCCTGCACTAGTTGCAGCCAGGCACCGGGTCCGGCCTGCACTAGTTGCAGCCAGGCACCGGGTCCGGCTCGCACTAGTTGCAGCCAGGCACCGGGTCCGGCTCGCACTAGTTGCAGCCAGGCACCGGGTCCGGCTCGCACTAGTTGCAGCCAGGCACCGGGTCCGGCTCGCACTAGTTGCAGCCAGGCACCGGGCTTGGCCTGCACTAGTTGCAGCCAGGCACCGGGTCCGGCCTGCACTAGTTGCAGCCAGGCACCGGGTCCGGCCTGCACTAGTTGCAGCCAGGCACCGGGTCCGGCTCGCACTAGTTGCAGCCAGGCACCGGGTCCGGCTCGCACTAGTTGCAGCCAGGCACCGGGTCCGGCTCGCACTAGTTGCAGCCAGGCACCGGGTCCGGCTCGCACTAGTTGCAGCCAGGCACCGGGTCCGGCTCGCACTAGATGCAGCCAGGCACCGGGTCCGGCTCGCACTAGTTGCAGCCAGGCACCGGGCTTGGCCTGCACTAGTTGCAGCCAGGCACCGGGTCCGGCCTGCACTAGTTGCAGCCAGGCACCGGGTCCGGCTCGCACTAGTTGCAGCCAGGCACCGGGTCCGGCTCGCACTAGTTGCAGCCAGGCACCGGGTCCGGCTCGCACTAGTTGCAGCCAGGCACCGGGTCCGGCTCGCACTAGTTGCAGCCAGGCACCGGGTCCGGCTCGCACTAGTTGCAGCCAGGCACCGGGTCCGGCTCGCACTAGTTGCAGCCAGGCACCGGGTCCGGCTCGCACTAGTTGCAGCCAGGCACCGGGTCCGGCTCGCACTAGTTGCAGCCAGGCACCGGGTCCGGCTCGCACTAGTTGCAGCCAGGCACCGGGTCCGGCTCGCACTAGTTGCAGCCAGGCACCGGGCTTGGCCTGCACTAGTTGCAGCCAGGCACCGGGTCCGGCTCGCACTAGTTGCAGCCAGGCACCGGGTCCGGCTCGCACTAGTTGCAGCCAGGCACCGGGTCCGGCTCGCACTAGTTGCAGCCAGGCACCGGGTCCGGCTCGCACTAGTTGCAGCCAGGCACCGGGCTTGGCCTGCACTAGTTGCAGCCAGGCACCGGGTCCAGCTCGCACTAGTTGCAGCCAGGCACCGGGCTTGGCCTGCACTAGTTGCAGCCAGGCACCGGGTCCGGCCTGCACTAGTTGCAGCCAGGCACCGGGTCCGGCTCGCACTAGTTGCAGCCAGGCACCGTGTCCGGCTCTCACTAGTTGCAGCCAGGCACCGGGCTTGGCCTGCACTAGTTGCAGCCAGGCACCGGGTCCGGCCTGCACTAGTTGCAGCCAGGCACCGGGTCCGGCCTGCACTAGTTGCAGCCAGGCACCGGGCTTGGCCTGCACTAGTTGCAGCCAGGCACCGGGTCCGGCTCGCACTAGTTGCAGCCAGGCACCGGGCTTTGCCTGCACTAGTTTCAGCCAGGCACCGGGTCCGGCCTGCACTAGTTGCAGCCAGGCACCGGGCTTGGCCTGCACTAGTTGCAGCCAGGCACCGGGTCCGGCTCGCACTAGTTGCAGCCAGGCACCGGGCTTGGCCTGCACTAGTTGCAGCCAGGCACCGGGTCCGGCCTGCACTAGTTGCAGCCAGGCACCGGGTCCGGCTCGCACTAGTTGCAGCCAGGCACCGTGTCCGGCTCTCACTAGTTGCAGCCAGGCACCGGGCTTGGCCTGCACTAGTTGCAGCCAGGCACCGGGTCCGGCCTGCACTAGTTGCAGCCAGGCACCGGGTCCGGCCTGCACTAGTTGCAGCCAGGCACCGGGTCCGGCCTGCACTAGTTGCAGCCAGGCACCGGGCTTGGCCTGCACTAGTTGCAGCCAGGCACCGGGTCCGGCTCGCACTAGTTGCAGCCAGGCACCGGGCTTGGCCTGCACTAGTTGCAGCCAGGCACCGGGCTTGGCCTGCACTAGTTGCAGCCAGGCACCGGGTCCGGCTCGCACTAGTTGCAGCCAGGCACCGGGTCCGGCTCGCACTAGTTGCAGCCAGGCACCGGGTCCGGCTCGCACTAGTTGCAGCCAGGCACCGGGTCCGGCTCGCACTAGTTGCAGCCAGGCACCGGGTCCGGCTCGCACTAGTTGCAGCCAGGCACCGGGCTTGGCCTGCACTAGTTGCAGCCAGGCACCGGGCTTGGCTCGCACTAGTTGCAGCCAGGCACCGGGTCCGGCTCGCACTAGTTGCAGCCAGGCACCGGGTCCGGCTCGCACTAGTTGCAGCCAGGCACCGGGTCCGGCTCGCACTAGTTGCAGCCAGGCACCGGGTCCGGCTCGCACTAGTTGCAGCCAGGCACCGGGTCCGGCTCGCACTAGTTGCAGCCAGGCACCGGGTCCGGCTCGCACTAGTTGCAGCCAGGCACCGGGCTTGGCCTGCACTAGTTGCAGCCAGGCACCGGGCTTGGCCTGCACTAGTTGCAGCCAGGCACCGGGCTTGGCCTGCACTAGTTGCAGCCAGGCACCGGGCTTGGCCTGCACTAGTTGCAGCCAGGCACCGGGCTTGGCCTGCACTAGTTGCAGCCAGGCACCGGGCTTGGCCTGCACTAGTTGCAGCCAGGCACCGGGCTTGGCCTGCACTAGTTGCAGCCAGGCACCGGGTCCGGCTCGCACTAGTTGCAGCCAGGCACCGGGTCCGGCTCGCACTAGTTGCAGCCAGGCACCGGGTCCGGCTCGCACTAGTTGCAGCCAGGCACCGGGTCAGGCTCGCACTAGTTGCAGCCAGGCACCGGGTCCGGCTCGCACTAGATGCAGCCAGGCACCGGGTCCGGCTCGCACTAGTTGCAGCCAGGCACCGGGCTTGGCCTGCACTAGTTGCAGCCAGGCACCGGGTCCGGCTCGCACTAGTTGCAGCCAGGCACCGGGCTTGGCCTGCACTAGTTGCAGCCAGGCACCGGGTCCGGCTCGCACTAGTTGCAGCCAGGCACCGGGTCCGGCTCGCACTAGTTGCAGCCAGGCACCGGGTCCGGCTCGCACTAGTTGCAGCCAGGCACCGGGTCCGGCTCGCACTAGATGCAGCCAGGCACCGGGTCCGGCTCGCACTAGTTGCAGCCAGGCACCGGGCTTGGCCTGCACTAGTTGCAGCCAGGCACCGGGTCCGGCCTGCACTAGTTGCAGCCAGGCACCGGGTCCGGCTCGCACTAGTTGCAGCCAGGCACCGGGTCCGGCTCGCACTAGTTGCAGCCAGGCACCGGGTCCGGCTCGCACTAGTTGCAGCCAGGCACCGGGTCCGGCTCGCACTAGTTGCAGCCAGGCACCGGGTCCGGCTCGCACTAGTTGCAGCCAGGCACCGGGTCCGGCTCGCACTAGTTGCAGCCAGGCACCGGGTCCGGCTCGCACTAGTTGCAGCCAGGCACCGGGCTTGGCCTGCACTAGTTGCAGCCAGGCACCGGGTCCGGCCTGCACTAGTTGCAGCCAGGCACCGGGTCCGGCTCGCACTAGTTGCAGCCAGGCACCGGGTCCGGCTCGCACTAGTTGCAGCCAGGCACCGGGTCCGGCTCGCACTAGTTGCAGCCAGGCACCGGGTCCGGCTCGCACTAGTTGCAGCCAGGCACCGGGTCCGGCTCGCACTAGTTGCAGCCAGGCACCGGGTCCGGCTCGCACTAGTTGCAGCCAGGCACCGGGTCCGGCTCGCACTAGTTGCAGCCAGGCACCGGGTCCGGCTCGCACTAGTTGCAGCCAGGCACCGGGTCCGGCTCGCACTAGTTGCAGCCAGGCACCGGGTCCGGCTCGCACTAGTTGCAGCCAGGCACCGGGTCCGGCCTGCACTAGTTGCAGCCAGGCACCGGATCCGGCCTGCACTAGTTGCAGCCAGGCACCGGGTCCGGCTCGCACTAGTTGCAGCCAGGCACCGGATCCGGCCTGCACTAGTTGCAGCCAGGCACCGGGTCCGGCTCGCACTAGTTGCAGCCAGGCACCGGGTCCGGCTCGCACTAGTTGCAGCCAGGCACCGGGTCCTGCCTGCACTAGTTGCAGCCAGGCACCGGGCTTGGCCTGCACTAGTTGCAGCCAGGCACCGGGTCCGGCTCGCACTAGTTGCAGCCAGGCACCGGGTCCGGCTCGCACTAGTTGCAGCCAGGCACCGGGTCCGGCTCGCACTAGTTGCAGCCAGGCACCGGGTCCGGCTCGCACTAGTTGCAGCCAGGCACCGGGTCCGGCTCGCACTAGTTGCAGCCAGGCACCGGGTCCGGCTCGCACTAGTTGCAGCCAGGCACCGGGTCCGGCTCGCACTAGTTGCAGCCAGGCACCGGGTCCGGCTCGCACTAGATGCAGCCAGGCACCGGGTCCGGCTCGCACTAGATGCAGCCAGGCACCGGGTCCGGCTCGCACTAGTTGCAGCCAGGCACCGGGCTTGGCCTGCACTAGTTGCAGCCAGGCACCGGGTCCGGCTCGCACTAGTTGCAGCCAGGCACCGGGTCCGGCTCGCACTAGTTGCAGCCAGGCACCGGGTCCGGCTCGCACTAGTTGCAGCCAGGCACCGGGTCCGGCTCGCACTAGTTGCAGCCAGGCACCGGGTCCGGCTCGCACTAGTTGCAGCCAGGCACCGGGTCCGGCTCGCACTAGTTGCAGCCAGGCACCGGGTCCGGCTCGCACTAGTTGCAGCCAGGCACCGGGTCCGGCTCGCACTAGTTGCAGCCAGGCACCGGGTCCGGCTCGCACTAGTTGCAGCCAGGCACCGGGTCCGGCTCGCACTAGTTGCAGCCAGGCACCGGGTCCGGCTCGCACTAGTTGCAGCCAGGCACCGGGTCCGGCTCGCACTAGTTGCAGCCAGGCACCGGGCTTGGCCTGCACTAGTTGCAGCCAGGCACCGGGTCCGGCTCGCACTAGTTGCAGCCAGGCACCGGGTCCGGCTCGCACTAGTTGCAGCCAGGCACCGGGTCCGGCTCGCACTAGTTGCAGCCAGGCACCGGGTCCGGCTCGCACTAGATGCAGCCAGGCACCGGGTCCGGCTCGCACTAGTTGCAGCCAGGCACCGGGTCCTGCCTGCACTAGTTGCAGCCAGGCACCGGGCTTGGCCTGCACTAGTTGTAGCCAGGCACCGGGCTTGGCCTGCACTAGTTGCAGCCAGGCACCGGGCTTGGCCTGCACTAGTTGCAGCCAGGCACCGGGTCCTGCCTGCACTAGTTGCAGCCAGGCACCGGGCTTGGCCTGCACTAGTTGTAGCCAGGCACCGGGCTTGGCCTGCACTAGTTGCAGCCAGGCACTGGGCTTGGCCTGCACTAGTTGCAGCCAGGCACCGGGCTTGGCCTGCACTAGTTGCAGCCAGGCACCGGGCTTGGCCTGCACTAGTTGCAGCCAGGCACCGGGTCCGGCTCGCACTAGTTGCAGCCAGGCACCGGGTCCGGCTCGCACTAGTTGCAGCCAGGCACCGGGTCCGGCTCGCACTAGTTGCAGCCAGGCACCGGGTCCGGCTCGCACTAGTTGCAGCCAGGCACCGGGTCCGGCTCGCACTAGTTGCAGCCAGGCACCGGGCTTGGCCTGCACTAGTTGCAGCCAGGCACCGGGTCCGGCTCGCACTAGTTGCAGCCAGGCACCGGGTCCGGCTCGCACTAGTTGCAGCCAGGCACCGGGTCCGGCTCGCACTAGTTGCAGCCAGGCACCGGGCTTGGCCCGCACTAGTTGCAGCCAGGCACCGGGCTTGGCCCGCACTAGTTGCAGCCAGGCACCGGGCTTGGCCCGCACTAGTTGCAGCCAGGCACCGGGCTTGGCCCGCACTAGTTGCAGCCAGGCACCGGGTCCGGCTCGCACTAGTTGCAGCCAGGCACCGGGCTTGGCCTGCACTAGTTGCAGCCAGGCACCGGGCTTGGCCTGCACTAGTTGCAGCCAGGCACCGGGCTTGGCCTGCACTAGTTGCAGCCAGGCACCGGGCTTGGCCTGCACTAGTTGCAGCCAGGCACCGGGCTTGGCCTGCACTAGTTGCAGCCAGGCACCGGGTCCGGCTCGCACTAGTTGCAGCCAGGCACCGGGTCCGGCTCGCACTAGATGCAGCCAGGCACCGGGTCCGGCTCGCACTAGATGCAGCCAGGCACCGGGTCCGGCTCGCACTAGTTGCAGCCAGGCACCGGGCTTGGCCTGCACTAGTTGCAGCCAGGCACCGGGTCCGGCTCGCACTAGTTGCAGCCAGGCACCGGGTCCGGCTCGCACTAGTTGCAGCCAGGCACCGGGTCCGGCTCGCACTAGTTGCAGCCAGGCACCGGGTCCGGCTCGCACTAGTTGCAGCCAGGCACCGGGTCCGGCTCGCACTAGTTGCAGCCAGGCACCGGGTCCGGCTCGCACTAGTTGCAGCCAGGCACCGGGTCCGGCTCGCACTAGTTGCAGCCAGGCACCGGGTCCGGCTCGCACTAGTTGCAGCCAGGCACCGGGTCCGGCTCGCACTAGTTGCAGCCAGGCACCGGGTCCGGCTCGCACTAGTTGCAGCCAGGCACCGGGTCCGGCTCGCACTAGTTGCAGCCAGGCACCGGGCTTGGCCTGCACTAGTTGCAGCCAGGCACCGGGTCCGGCTCGCACTAGTTGCAGCCAGGCACCGGGTCCGGCTCGCACTAGTTGCAGCCAGGCACCGGGTCCGGCTCGCACTAGTTGCAGCCAGGCACCGGGTCCGGCTCGCACTAGATGCAGCCAGGCACCGGGTCCGGCTCGCACTAGTTGCAGCCAGGCACCGGGTCCTGCCTGCACTAGTTGCAGCCAGGCACCGGGCTTGGCCTGCACTAGTTGTAGCCAGGCACCGGGCTTGGCCTGCACTAGTTGCAGCCAGGCACCGGGCTTGGCCTGCACTAGTTGCAGCCAGGCACCGGGTCCTGCCTGCACTAGTTGCAGCCAGGCACCGGGCTTGGCCTGCACTAGTTGTAGCCAGGCACCGGGCTTGGCCTGCACTAGTTGCAGCCAGGCACTGGGCTTGGCCTGCACTAGTTGCAGCCAGGCACCGGGCTTGGCCTGCACTAGTTGCAGCCAGGCACCGGGTCCTGCCTGCACTAGTTGCAGCCAGGCACCGGGCTTGGCCTGCACTAGTTGCAGCCAGGCACCGGGTCCGGCTCGCACTAGTTGCAGCCAGGCACCGGGTCCGGCTCGCACTAGTTGCAGCCAGGCACCGGGTCCGGCTCGCACTAGTTGCAGCCAGGCACCGGGTCCGGCTCGCACTAGTTGCAGCCAGGCACCGGGTCCGGCTCGCACTAGTTGCAGCCAGGCACCGGGCTTGGCCTGCACTAGTTGCAGCCAGGCACCGGGTCCGGCTCGCACTAGTTGCAGCCAGGCACCGGGTCCGGCTCGCACTAGTTGCAGCCAGGCACCGGGTCCGGCTCGCACTAGTTGCAGCCAGGCACCGGGCTTGGCCCGCACTAGTTGCAGCCAGGCACCGGGCTTGGCCCGCACTAGTTGCAGCCAGGCACCGGGCTTGGCCCGCACTAGTTGCAGCCAGGCACCGGGCTTGGCCCGCACTAGTTGCAGCCAGGCACCGGGTCCGGCTCGCACTAGTTGCAGCCAGGCACCGGGCTTGGCCTGCACTAGTTGCAGCCAGGCACCGGGCTTGGCCTGCACTAGTTGCAGCCAGGCACCGGGCTTGGCCTGCACTAGTTGCAGCCAGGCACCGGGCTTGGCCTGCACTAGTTGCAGCCAGGCACCGGGCTTGGCCTGCACTAGTTGCAGCCAGGCACCGGGTCCGGCTCGCACTAGTTGCAGCCAGGCACCGGGCTTGGCCCGCACTAGTTGCAGCCAGGCACCGGGTCCGGCTCGCACTAGTTGCAGCCAGGCACCGGGCTTGGCCCGCACTAGTTGCAGCCAGGCACCGGGTCCGGCTCGCACTAGTTGCAGCCAGGCACCGGGCTTGGCCCGCACTAGTTGCAGCCAGGCACCGGGTCCGGCTCGCACTAGTTGCAGCCAGGCACCGGGTCCGGCTCGCACTAGTTGCAGCCAGGCACCGGGTCCGGCTCGCACTAGTTGCAGCCAGGCACCGGGTCCGGCTCGCACTAGTTGCAGCCAGGCACCGGGTCCGGCTCGCACTAGTTGCAGCCAGGCACCGGGTCTGGCCCGCACTAGTTGCAGCCAGGCACCGGGCTTGGCCCGCACTAGTTGCAGCCAGGCACCGGGCTTGGCCCGCACTAGTTGCAGCCAGGCACCGGGTCCGGCTCGCACTAGTTGCAGCCAGGCACCGGGTCCGGCTCGCACTAGTTGCAGCCAGGCACCGGGTCCGGCTCGCACTAGTTGCAGCCAGGCACCGGGTCCGGCTCGCACTAGTTGCAGCCAGGCACCGGGCTTGGCCCGCACTAGTTGCAGCCAGGCACCGGGCTTGGCCCGCACTAGTTGCAGCCAGGCACCGGGCTTGGCCCGCACTAGTTGCAGCCAGGCACCGGGCTTGGCCCGCACTAGTTGCAGCCAGGCACCGGGTCCGGCTCGCACTAGTTGCAGCCAGGCACCGGGTCCGGCTCGCACTAGTTGCAGCCAGGCACCGGGTCCGGCTCGCACTAGTTGCAGCCAGGCACCGGGTCCGGCTCGCACTAGTTGCAGCCAGGCACCGGGTCCGGCTCGCACTAGTTGCAGCCAGGCACCGGGTCCGGCTCGCACTAGTTGCAGCCAGGCACCGGGTCCGGCTCGCACTAGTTGCAGCCAGGCACCGGGTCCGGCTCGCACTAGTTGCAGCCAGGCACCGGGTCCGGCTCGCACTAGTTGCAGCCAGGCACCGGGTCCGGCTCGCACTAGTTGCAGCCAGGCACCGGGTCCGGCTCGCACTAGTTGCAGCCAGGCACCGGGTCCGGCTCGCACTAGTTGCAGCCAGGCACCGGGTCCGGCTCGCACTAGATGCAGCCAGGCACCGGGTCCGGCTCGCACTAGTTGCAGCCAGGCACCGGGCTTGGCCTGCACTAGTTGCAGCCAGGCACCGGGTCCGGCCTGCACTAGTTGCAGCCAGGCACCGGGTCCGGCCCGCACTAGTTGCAGCCAGGCACCGGGTCCGGCCCGCACTAGTTGCAGCCAGGCACCGGGTCCGGCTCGCACTAGTTGCAGCCAGGCACCGGGTCCGGCTCGCACTAGTTGCAGCCAGGCACCGGGTCCGGCTCGCACTAGTTGCAGCCAGGCACCGGGTCCGGCTCGCACTAGTTGCAGCCAGGCACCGGGTCCGGCTCGCACTAGTTGCAGCCAGGCACCGGGCTTGGCCTGCACTAGTTGCAGCCAGGCACCGGGTCCGGCCTGCACTAGTTGCAGCCAGGCACCGGGTCCGGCTCGCACTAGTTGCAGCCAGGCACCGGGTCCGGCCCGCACTAGTTGCAGCCAGGCACCGGGTCCGGCTCGCACTAGTTGCAGCCAGGCACCGGGTCCGGCTCGCACTAGTTGCAGCCAGGCACCGGGTCCGGCTCGCACTAGTTGCAGCCAGGCACCGGGTCCGGCTCGCACTAGTTGCAGCCAGGCACCGGGCTTGGCCTGCACTAGTTGCAGCCAGGCACCGGGTCCGGCCTGCACTAGTTGCAGCCAGGCACCGGGTCCGGCTCGCACTAGTTGCAGCCAGGCACCGGGTCCGGCTCGCACTAGTTGCAGCCAGGCACCGGGTCCGGCTCGCACTAGTTGCAGCCAGGCACCGGGTCCGGCTCGCACTAGTTGCAGCCAGGCACCGGGTCCGGCTCGCACTAGTTGCAGCCAGGCACCGGGTCCGGCTCGCACTAGTTGCAGCCAGGCACCGGGTCCGGCTCGCACTAGTTGCAGCCAGGCACCGGGTCCGGCTCGCACTAGTTGCAGCCAGGCACCGGGTCCGGCTCGCACTAGTTGCAGCCAGGCACCGGGTCCGGCTCGCACTAGTTGCAGCCAGGCACCGGGTCCGGCTCGCACTAGTTGCAGCCAGGCACCGGGCTTGGCCTGCACTAGTTGCAGCCAGGCACCGGGTCCGGCTCGCACTAGTTGCAGCCAGGCACCGGGTCCGGCTCGCACTAGTTGCAGCCAGGCACCGGGTCCGGCTCGCACTAGTTGCAGCCAGGCACCGGGCTTGGCCTGCACTAGTTGCAGCCAGGCACCGGGTCCGGCTCGCACTAGTTGCAGCCAGGCACCGGGCTTGGCCTGCACTAGTTGCAGCCAGGCACCGGGTCCGGCCTGCACTAGTTGCAGCCAGGCACCGGGTCCGGCCTGCACTAGTTGCAGCCAGGCACCGGGTCCGGCTCGCACTAGTTGCAGCCAGGCACCGTGTCCGGCTCTCACTAGTTGCAGCCAGGCACCGGGCTTGGCCTGCACTAGTTGCAGCCAGGCACCGGGTCCGGCCTGCACTAGTTGCAGCCAGGCACCGGGTCCGGCCTGCACTAGTTGCAGCCAGGCACCGGGCTTGGCCTGCACTAGTTGCAGCCAGGCACCGGGTCCGGCCTGCACTAGTTGCAGCCAGGCACCGGGTCCGGCCTGCACTAGTTGCAGCCAGGCACCGGGCTTGGCCTGCACTAGTTGCAGCCAGGCACCGGGTCCGGCTCGCACTAGTTGCAGCCAGGCACCGGGCTTGGCCTGCACTAGTTGCAGCCAGGCACCGGGTCCGGCCTGCACTAGTTGCAGCCAGGCACCGGGTCCGGCTCGCACTAGTTGCAGCCAGGCACCGTGTCCGGCTCTCACTAGTTGCAGCCAGGCACCGGGCTTGGCCTGCACTAGTTGCAGCCAGGCACCGGGTCCGGCCTGCACTAGTTGCAGCCAGGCACCGGGTCCGGCCTGCACTAGTTGCAGCCAGGCACCGGGTCCGGCCTGCACTAGTTGCAGCCAGGCACCGGGCTTGGCCTGCACTAGTTGCAGCCAGGCACCGGGTCCGGCTCGCACTAGTTGCAGCCAGGCACCGGGCTTGGCCTGCACTAGTTGCAGCCAGGCACCGGGCTTGGCCTGCACTAGTTGCAGCCAGGCACCGGGCTTGGCCTGCACTAGTTGCAGCCAGGCACCGGGTCCGGCTCGCACTAGTTGCAGCCAGGCACCGGGTCCGGCTCGCACTAGTTGCAGCCAGGCACCGGGTCCGGCTCGCACTAGTTGCAGCCAGGCACCGGGCTTGGCTCGCACTAGTTGCAGCCAGGCACCGGGTCCGGCTCGCACTAGTTGCAGCCAGGCACCGGGTCCGGCTCGCACTAGTTGCAGCCAGGCACCGGGTCCGGCTCGCACTAGTTGCAGCCAGGCACCGGGTCCGGCTCGCACTAGTTGCAGCCAGGCACCGGGCTTGGCCTGCACTAGTTGCAGCCAGGCACCGGGCTTGGCCTGCACTAGTTGCAGCCAGGCACCGGGCTTGGCCTGCACTAGTTGCAGCCAGGCACCGGGCTTGGCCTGCACTAGTTGCAGCCAGGCACCGGGCTTGGCCTGCACTAGTTGCAGCCAGGCACCGGGTCCGGCCTGCACTAGTTGCAGCCAGGCACCGGGTCCGGCTCGCACTAGTTGCAGCCAGGCACCGGGTCCGGCTCGCACTAGTTGCAGCCAGGCACCGGGTCCGGCTCGCACTAGTTGCAGCCAGGCACCGGGTCCGGCTCGCACTAGTTGCAGCCAGGCACCGGGTCCGGCTCGCACTAGTTGCAGCCAGGCACCGGGCTTGGCCTGCACTAGTTGCAGCCAGGCACCGGGTCCGGCCTGCACTAGTTGCAGCCAGGCACCGGGTCCGGCCTGCACTAGTTGCAGCCAGGCACCGGGTCCGGCTCGCACTAGTTGCAGCCAGGCACCGGGTCCGGCTCGCACTAGTTGCAGCCAGGCACCGGGTCCGGCTCGCACTAGTTGCAGCCAGGCACCGGGTCCGGCTCGCACTAGTTGCAGCCAGGCACCGGGTCCGGCTCGCACTAGATGCAGCCAGGCACCGGGTCCGGCTCGCACTAGTTGCAGCCAGGCACCGGGCTTGGCCTGCACTAGTTGCAGCCAGGCACCGGGTCCGGCCTGCACTAGTTGCAGCCAGGCACCGGGTCCGGCTCGCACTAGTTGCAGCCAGGCACCGGGTCCGGCTCGCACTAGTTGCAGCCAGGCACCGGGTCCGGCTCGCACTAGTTGCAGCCAGGCACCGGGTCCGGCTCGCACTAGTTGCAGCCAGGCACCGGGTCCGGCTCGCACTAGTTGCAGCCAGGCACCGGGTCCGGCTCGCACTAGTTGCAGCCAGGCACCGGGTCCGGCTCGCACTAGTTGCAGCCAGGCACCGGGTCCGGCTCGCACTAGTTGCAGCCAGGCACCGGGCTTGGCCTGCACTAGTTGCAGCCAGGCACCGGGTCCGGCCTGCACTAGTTGCAGCCAGGCACCGGGTCCGGCTCGCACTAGTTGCAGCCAGGCACCGGGTCCGGCTCGCACTAGTTGCAGCCAGGCACCGGGTCCGGCTCGCACTAGTTGCAGCCAGGCACCGGGTCCGGCTCGCACTAGTTGCAGCCAGGCACCGGGTCCGGCTCGCACTAGTTGCAGCCAGGCACCGGGTCCGGCTCGCACTAGTTGCAGCCAGGCACCGGGTCCGGCTCGCACTAGTTGCAGCCAGGCACCGGGTCCGGCTCGCACTAGTTGCAGCCAGGCACCGGGTCCGGCTCGCACTAGTTGCAGCCAGGCACCGGGTCCGGCTCGCACTAGTTGCAGCCAGGCACCGGGTCCGGCTCGCACTAGTTGCAGCCAGGCACCGGGCTTGGCCTGCACTAGTTGCAGCCAGGCACCGGGTCCGGCTCGCACTAGTTGCAGCCAGGCACCGGGTCCGGCTCGCACTAGTTGCAGCCAGGCACCGGGTCCGGCTCGCACTAGTTGCAGCCAGGCACCGGGTCCGGCTCGCACTAGTTGCAGCCAGGCACCGGGCTTGGCCTGCACTAGTTGCAGCCAGGCACCGGGTCCGGCTCGCACTAGTTGCAGCCAGGCACCGGGCTTGGCCTGCACTAGTTGCAGCCAGGCACCGGGTCCGGCCTGCACTAGTTGCAGCCAGGCACCGGGTCCGGCTCGCACTAGTTGCAGCCAGGCACCGTGTCCGGCTCTCACTAGTTGCAGCCAGGCACCGGGCTTGGCCTGCACTAGTTGCAGCCAGGCACCGGGTCCGGCCTGCACTAGTTGCAGCCAGGCACCGGGTCCGGCCTGCACTAGTTGCAGCCAGGCACCGGGCTTGGCCTGCACTAGTTGCAGCCAGGCACCGGGTCCGGCTCGCACTAGTTGCAGCCAGGCACCGGGCTTTGCCTGCACTAGTTTCAGCCAGGCACCGGGTCCGGCCTGCACTAGTTGCAGCCAGGCACCGGGCTTGGCCTGCACTAGTTGCAGCCAGGCACCGGGTCCGGCTCGCACTAGTTGCAGCCAGGCACCGGGCTTGGCCTGCACTAGTTGCAGCCAGGCACCGGGTCCGGCCTGCACTAGTTGCAGCCAGGCACCGGGTCCGGCTCGCACTAGTTGCAGCCAGGCACCGTGTCCGGCTCTCACTAGTTGCAGCCAGGCACCGGGCTTGGCCTGCACTAGTTGCAGCCAGGCACCGGGTCCGGCCTGCACTAGTTGCAGCCAGGCACCGGGTCCGGCCTGCACTAGTTGCAGCCAGGCACCGGGTCCGGCCTGCACTAGTTGCAGCCAGGCACCGGGCTTGGCCTGCACTAGTTGCAGCCAGGCACCGGGTCCGGCTCGCACTAGTTGCAGCCAGGCACCGGGCTTGGCCTGCACTAGTTGCAGCCAGGCACCGGGTCCGGCTCGCACTAGTTGCAGCCAGGCACCGGGTCCGGCTCGCACTAGTTGCAGCCAGGCACCGGGTCCGGCTCGCACTAGTTGCAGCCAGGCACCGGGTCCGGCTCGCACTAGTTGCAGCCAGGCACCGGGTCCGGCTCGCACTAGTTGCAGCCAGGCACCGGGTCCGGCTCGCACTAGTTGCAGCCAGGCACCGGGCTTGGCCTGCACTAGTTGCAGCCAGGCACCGGGCTTGGCTCGCACTAGTTGCAGCCAGGCACCGGGTCCGGCTCGCACTAGTTGCAGCCAGGCACCGGGTCCGGCTCGCACTAGTTGCAGCCAGGCACCGGGTCCGGCTCGCACTAGTTGCAGCCAGGCACCGGGTCCGGCTCGCACTAGTTGCAGCCAGGCACCGGGTCCGGCTCGCACTAGTTGCAGCCAGGCACCGGGCTTGGCCTGCACTAGTTGCAGCCAGGCACCGGGCTTGGCCTGCACTAGTTGCAGCCAGGCACCGGGCTTGGCCTGCACTAGTTGCAGCCAGGCACCGGGCTTGGCCTGCACTAGTTGCAGCCAGGCACCGGGCTTGGCCTGCACTAGTTGCAGCCAGGCACCGGGCTTGGCCTGCACTAGTTGCAGCCAGGCACCGGGCTTGGCCTGCACTAGTTGCAGCCAGGCACCGGGCTTGGCCTGCACTAGTTGCAGCCAGGCACCGGGTCCGGCTCGCACTAGTTGCAGCCAGGCACCGGGTCCGGCTCGCACTAGTTGCAGCCAGGCACCGGGTCCGGCTCGCACTAGTTGCAGCCAGGCACCGGGTCAGGCTCGCACTAGTTGCAGCCAGGCACCGGGTCCGGCTCGCACTAGATGCAGCCAGGCACCGGGTCCGGCTCGCACTAGTTGCAGCCAGGCACCGGGCTTGGCCTGCACTAGTTGCAGCCAGGCACCGGGTCCGGCTCGCACTAGTTGCAGCCAGGCACCGGGCTTGGCCTGCACTAGTTGCAGCCAGGCACCGGGTCCGGCTCGCACTAGTTGCAGCCAGGCACCGGGTCCGGCTCGCACTAGATGCAGCCAGGCACCGGGTCCGGCTCGCACTAGTTGCAGCCAAGCACCGGGTCCGGCTCGCACTAGATGCAGCCAGGCACCGGGTCCGGCTCGCACTAGTTGCAGCCAGGCACCGGGTCCGGCTCGCACTAGTTGCAGCCAGGCACCGGGTCCGGCTCGCACTAGATGCAGCCAGGCACCGGGTCCGGCTCGCACTAGTTGCAGCCAGGCACCGGGCTTGGCCTGCACTAGTTGCAGCCAGGCACCGGGTCCGGCCTGCACTAGTTGCAGCCAGGCACCGGGTCCGGCTCGCACTAGTTGCAGCCAGGCACCGGGTCCGGCTCGCACTAGTTGCAGCCAGGCACCGGGTCCGGCTCGCACTAGTTGCAGCCAGGCACCGGGTCCGGCTCGCACTAGTTGCAGCCAGGCACCGGGTCCGGCTCGCACTAGTTGCAGCCAGGCACCGGGTCCGGCTCGCACTAGTTGCAGCCAGGCACCGGGTCCGGCTCGCACTAGTTGCAGCCAGGCACCGGGTCCGGCTCGCACTAGTTGCAGCCAGGCACCGGGCTTGGCCTGCACTAGTTGCAGCCAGGCACCGGGTCCGGCCTGCACTAGTTGCAGCCAGGCACCGGGTCCGGCTCGCACTAGTTGCAGCCAGGCACCGGGTCCGGCTCGCACTAGTTGCAGCCAGGCACCGGGTCCGGCTCGCACTAGTTGCAGCCAGGCACCGGGTCCGGCTCGCACTAGTTGCAGCCAGGCACCGGGTCCGGCTCGCACTAGTTGCAGCCAGGCACCGGGTCCGGCTCGCACTAGTTGCAGCCAGGCACCGGGTCCGGCTCGCACTAGTTGCAGCCAGGCACCGGGTCCGGCTCGCACTAGTTGCAGCCAGGCACCGGGTCCGGCTCGCACTAGTTGCAGCCAGGCACCGGGCTTGGCCTGCACTAGTTGCAGCCAGGCACCGGGCTTGGCCTGCACTAGTTGCAGCCAGGCACCGGGCTTGGCCTGCACTAGTTGCAGCCAGGCACCGGGCTTGGCCTGCACTAGTTGCAGCCAGGCACCGGGCTTGGCCTGCACTAGTTGCAGCCAGGCACCGGGCTTGGCCTGCACTAGTTGCAGCCAGGCACCGGGCTTGGCCTGCACTAGTTGCAGCCAGGCACCGGGCTTGGCCTGCACTAGTTGCAGCCAGGCACCGGGTCC
The DNA here is from genome assembly GCF_062004578.1 of Staurois parvus. NCBI lineage: Eukaryota > Metazoa > Chordata > Amphibia > Anura > Ranidae > Staurois > Staurois parvus. Next base: position 179,248 of record NW_028318456.1, read on the forward strand.
GGCTCGCACTAGTTGCAGCCAGGCACCGGGTCCGGCTCGCACTAGTTGCAGCCAGGCACCGGGTCCGGCTCGCACTAGTTGCAGCCAGGCACCGGGTCAGGCTCGCACTAGTTGCAGCCAGGCACCGGGTCCGGCTCGCACTAGATGCAGCCAGGCACCGGGTCCGGCTCGCACTAGTTGCAGCCAGGCACCGGGCTTGGCCTGCACTAGTTGCAGCCAGGCACCGGGTCCGGCTCGCACTAGTTGCAGCCAGGCACCGGCTTGGCCTGCACTAGTTGCAGCCAGGCACCGGGTCCGGCTCGCACTAGTTGCAGCCAGGCACCGGGTCCGGCTCGCACTAGATGCAGCCAGGCACCGGGTCCGGCTCGCACTAGTTGCAGCCAAGCACCGGGTCCGGCTCGCACTAGATGCAGCCAGGCACCGGGTCCGGCTCGCACTAGTTGCAGCCAGGCACCGGGTCCGGCTCGCACTAGTTGCAGCCAGGCACCGGGTCCGGCTCGCACTAGATGCAGCCAGGCACCGGGTCCGGCTCGCACTAGTTGCAGCCAGGCACCGGGCTTGGCCTGCACTAGTTGCAGCCAGGCACCGGGTCCGGCCTGCACTAGTTGCAGCCAGGCACCGGGTCCGGCTCGCACTAGTTGCAGCCAGGCACCGGGTCCGGCTCGCACTAGTTGCAGCCAGGCACCGGGTCCGGCTCGCACTAGTTGCAGCCAGGCACCGGGTCCGGCTCGCACTAGTTGCAGCCAGGCACCGGGTCCGGCTCGCACTAGTTGCAGCCAGGCACCGGGTCCGGCTCGCACTAGTTGCAGCCAGGCACCGGGTCCGGCTCGCACTAGTTGCAGCCAGGCACCGGGTCCGGCTCGCACTAGTTGCAGCCAGGCACCGGGCTTGGCCTGCACTAGTTGCAGCCAGGCACCGGGTCCGGCCTGCACTAGTTGCAGCCAGGCACCGGGTCCGGCTCGCACTAGTTGCAGCCAGGCACCGGGTCCGGCTCGCACTAGTTGCAGCCAGGCACCGGGTCCGGCTCGCACTAGTTGCAGCCAGGCACCGGGTCCGGCTCGCACTAGTTGCAGCCAGGCACCGGGTCCGGCTCGCACTAGTTGCAGCCAGGCACCGGGTCCGGCTCGCACTAGTTGCAGCCAGGCACCGGGTCCGGCTCGCACTAGTTGCAGCCAGGCACCGGGTCCGGCTCGCACTAGTTGCAGCCAGGCACCGGGTCCGGCTCGCACTAGTTGCAGCCAGGCACCGGGTCCGGCTCGCACTAGTTGCAGCCAGGCACCGGGTCCGGCTCGCACTAGTTGCAGCCAGGCACCGGGTCCGGCTCGCACTAGTTGCAGCCAGGCACCGGGTCCGGCTCGCACTAGTTGCAGCCAGGCACCGGGCTTGGCCTGCACTAGTTGCAGCCAGGCACCGGGTCCGGCTCGCACTAGTTGCAGCCAGGCACCGGGTCCGGCTCGCACTAGTTGCAGCCAGGCACCGGGTCCGGCTCGCACTAGTTGCAGCCAGGCACCGGGTCCGGCTCGCACTAGATGCAGCCAGGCACCGGGTCCGGCTCGCACTAGTTGCAGCCAGGCACCGGGTCCTGCCTGCACTAGTTGCAGCCAGGCACCGGGCTTGGCCTGCACTAGTTGTAGCCAGGCACCGGGCTTGGCCTGCACTAGTTGCAGCCAGGCACCGGGCTTGGCCTGCACTAGTTGCAGCCAGGCACCGGGTCCTGCCTGCACTAGTTGCAGCCAGGCACCGGGCTTGGCCTGCACTAGTTGTAGCCAGGCACCGGGCTTGGCCTGCACTAGTTGCAGCCAGGCACTGGGCTTGGCCTGCACTAGTTGCAGCCAGGCACCGGGCTTGGCCTGCACTAGTTGCAGCCAGGCACCGGGCTTGGCCTGCACTAGTTGCAGCCAGGCACCGGGTCCGGCTCGCACTAGTTGCAGCCAGGCACCGGGTCCGGCTCGCACTAGTTGCAGCCAGGCACCGGGTCCGGCTCGCACTAGTTGCAGCCAGGCACCGGGTCCGGCTCGCACTAGTTGCAGCCAGGCACCGGGTCCGGCTCGCACTAGTTGCAGCCAGGCACCGGGCTTGGCCTGCACTAGTTGCAGCCAGGCACCGGGTCCGGCTCGCACTAGTTGCAGCCAGGCACCGGGTCCGGCTCGCACTAGTTGCAGCCAGGCACCGGGTCCGGCTCGCACTAGTTGCAGCCAGGCACCGGGCTTGGCCCGCACTAGTTGCAGCCAGGCACCGGGCTTGGCCCGCACTAGTTGCAGCCAGGCACCGGGCTTGGCCCGCACTAGTTGCAGCCAGGCACCGGGCTTGGCCCGCACTAGTTGCAGCCAGGCACCGGGTCCGGCTCGCACTAGTTGCAGCCAGGCACCGGGTCCGGCTCGCACTAGTTGCAGCCAGGCACCGGGTCCGGCTCGCACTAGTTGCAGCCAGGCACCGGGTCCGGCTCGCACTAGTTGCAGCCAGGCACCGGGCTTGGCCTGCACTAGTTGCAGCCAGGCACCGGGTCCGGCCTGCACTAGTTGCAGCCAGGCACCGGGTCCGGCTCGCACTAGTTGCAGCCAGGCACCGGGTCCGGCTCGCACTAGTTGCAGCCAGGCACCGGGTCCGGCTCGCACTAGTTGCAGCCAGGCACCGGGTCCGGCTCGCACTAGTTGCAGCCAGGCACCGGGTCCGGCTCGCACTAGTTGCAGCCAGGCACCGGGTCCGGCTCGCACTAGTTGCAGCCAGGCACCGGGTCCGGCTCGCACTAGTTGCAGCCAGGCACCGGGTCCGGCTCGCACTAGTTGCAGCCAGGCACCGGGTCCGGCTCGCACTAGTTGCAGCCAGGCACCGGGTCCGGCTCGCACTAGTTGCAGCCAGGCACCGGGTCCGGCTCGCACTAGTTGCAGCCAGGCACCGGGCTTGGCCTGCACTAGTTGCAGCCAGGCACCGGGTCCGGCTCGCACTAGTTGCAGCCAGGCACCGGGTCCGGCTCGCACTAGTTGCAGCCAGGCACCGGGTCCGGCTCGCACTAGTTGCAGCCAGGCACCGGGCTTGGCCTGCACTAGTTGCAGCCAGGCACCGGGTCCGGCTCGCACTAGTTGCAGCCAGGCACCGGGCTTGGCCTGCACTAGTTGCAGCCAGGCACCGGGTCCGGCCTGCACTAGTTGCAGCCAGGCACCGGGTCCGGCCTGCACTAGTTGCAGCCAGGCACCGGGTCCGGCTCGCACTAGTTGCAGCCAGGCACCGTGTCCGGCTCTCACTAGTTGCAGCCAGGCACCGGGCTTGGCCTGCACTAGTTGCAGCCAGGCACCGGGTCCGGCCTGCACTAGTTGCAGCAGGCACCGGGTCCGGCCTGCACTAGTTGCAGCCAGGCACCGGGCTTGGCCTGCACTAGTTGCAGCCAGGCACCGGGTCCGGCCTGCACTAGTTGCAGCCAGGCACCGGGTCCGGCCTGCACTAGTTGCAGCCAGGCACCGGGCTTGGCCTGCACTAGTTGCAGCCAGGCACCGGGTCCGGCTCGCACTAGTTGCAGCCAGGCACCGGGCTTGGCCTGCACTAGTTGCAGCCAGGCACCGGGTCCGGCCTGCACTAGTTGCAGCCAGGCACCGGGTCCGGCTCGCACTAGTTGCAGCCAGGCACCGTGTCCGGCTCTCACTAGTTGCAGCCAGGCACCGGGCTTGGCCTGCACTAGTTGCAGCCAGGCACCGGGTCCGGCCTGCACTAGTTGCAGCCAGGCACCGGGTCCGGCCTGCACTAGTTGCAGCCAGGCACCGGGTCCGGCCTGCACTAGTTGCAGCCAGGCACCGGGCTTGGCCTGCACTAGTTGCAGCCAGGCACCGGGTCCGGCTCGCACTAGTTGCAGCCAGGCACCGGGCTTGGCCTGCACTAGTTGCAGCCAGGCACCGGGCTTGGCCTGCACTAGTTGCAGCCAGGCACCGGGCTTGGCCTGCACTAGTTGCAGCCAGGCACCGGGTCCGGCTCGCACTAGTTGCAGCCAGGCACCGGGTCCGGCTCGCACTAGTTGCAGCCAGGCACCGGGTCCGGCTCGCACTAGTTGCAGCCAGGCACCGGGCTTGGCTCGCACTAGTTGCAGCCAGGCACCGGGTCCGGCTCGCACTAGTTGCAGCCAGGCACCGGGTCCGGCTCGCACTAGTTGCAGCCAGGCACCGGGTCCGGCTCGCACTAGTTGCAGCCAGGCACCGGGTCCGGCTCGCACTAGTTGCAGCCAGGCACCGGGCTTGGCCTGCACTAGTTGCAGCCAGGCACCGGGCTTGGCCTGCACTAGTTGCAGCCAGGCACCGGGCTTGGCCTGCACTAGTTGCAGCCAGGCACCGGGCTTGGCCTGCACTAGTTGCAGCCAGGCACCGGGCTTGGCCTGCACTAGTTGCAGCCAGGCACCGGGTCCGGCCTGCACTAGTTGCAGCCAGGCACCGGGTCCGGCTCGCACTAGTTGCAGCCAGGCACCGGGTCCGGCTCGCACTAGTTGCAGCCAGGCACCGGGTCCGGCTCGCACTAGTTGCAGCCAGGCACCGGGTCCGGCTCGCACTAGTTGCAGCCAGGCACCGGGTCCGGCTCGCACTAGTTGCAGCCAGGCACCGGGCTTGGCCTGCACTAGTTGCAGCCAGGCACCGGGTCCGGCCTGCACTAGTTGCAGCCAGGCACCGGGTCCGGCCTGCACTAGTTGCAGCCAGGCACCGGGTCCGGCTCGCACTAGTTGCAGCCAGGCACCGGGTCCGGCTCGCACTAGTTGCAGCCAGGCACCGGGTCCGGCTCGCACTAGTTGCAGCCAGGCACCGGGTCCGGCTCGCACTAGTTGCAGCCAGGCACCGGGTCCGGCTCGCACTAGATGCAGCCAGGCACCGGGTCCGGCTCGCACTAGTTGCAGCCAGGCACCGGGCTTGGCCTGCACTAGTTGCAGCCAGGCACCGGGTCCGGCCTGCACTAGTTGCAGCCAGCACCGGGTCCGGCTCGCACTAGTTGCAGCCAGGCACCGGGTCCGGCTCGCACTAGTTGCAGCCAGGCACCGGGTCCGGCTCGCACTAGTTGCAGCCAGGCACCGGGTCCGGCTCGCACTAGTTGCAGCCAGGCACCGGGTCCGGCTCGCACTAGTTGCAGCCAGGCACCGGGTCCGGCTCGCACTAGTTGCAGCCAGGCACCGGGTCCGGCTCGCACTAGTTGCAGCCAGGCACCGGGTCCGGCTCGCACTAGTTGCAGCCAGGCACCGGGCTTGGCCTGCACTAGTTGCAGCCAGGCACCGGGTCCGGCCTGCACTAGTTGCAGCCAGGCACCGGGTCCGGCTCGCACTAGTTGCAGCCAGGCACCGGGTCCGGCTCGCACTAGTTGCAGCCAGGCACCGGGTCCGGCTCGCACTAGTTGCAGCCAGGCACCGGGTCCGGCTCGCCACTAGTTGCAGCCAGGCACCGGGTCCGGCTCGCACTAGTTGCAGCCAGGCACCGGGTCCGGCTCGCACTAGTTGCAGCCAGGCACCGGGTCCGGCTCGCACTAGTTGCAGCCAGGCACCGGGTCCGGCTCGCACTAGTTGCAGCCAGGCACCGGGTCCGGCTCGCACTAGTTGCAGCCAGGCACCGGGTCCGGCTCGCACTAGTTGCAGCCAGGCACCGGGTCCGGCTCGCACTAGTTGCAGCCAGGCACCGGGCTTGGCCTGCACTAGTTGCAGCCAGGCACCGGGTCCGGCTCGCACTAGTTGCAGCCAGGCACCGGGTCCGGCTCGCACTAGTTGCAGCCAGGCACCGGGTCCGGCTCGCACTAGTTGCAGCCAGGCACCGGGTCCGGCTCGCACTAGTTGCAGCCAGGCACCGGGCTTGGCCTGCACTAGTTGCAGCCAGGCACCGGGTCCGGCTCGCACTAGTTGCAGCCAGGCACCGGGCTTGGCCTGCACTAGTTGCAGCCAGGCACCGGGTCCGGCCTGCACTAGTTGCAGCCAGGCACCGGGTCCGGCTCGCACTAGTTGCAGCCAGGCACCGTGTCCGGCTCTCACTAGTTGCAGCCAGGCACCGGGCTTGGCCTGCACTAGTTGCAGCCAGGCACCGGGTCCGGCCTGCACTAGTTGCAGCCAGGCACCGGGTCCGGCCTGCACTAGTTGCAGCCAGGCACCGGGCTTGGCCTGCACTAGTTGCAGCCAGGCACCGGGTCCGGCTCGCACTAGTTGCAGCCAGGCACCGGGCTTTGCCTGCACTAGTTTCAGCCAGGCACCGGGTCCGGCCTGCACTAGTGCAGCCAGGCACCGGGCTTGGCCTGCACTAGTTGCAGCCAGGCACCGGGTCCGGCTCGCACTAGTTGCAGCCAGGCACCGGGCTTGGCCTGCACTAGTTGCAGCCAGGCACCGGGTCCGGCCTGCACTAGTTGCAGCCAGGCACCGGGTCCGGCTCGCACTAGTTGCAGCCAGGCACCGTGTCCGGCTCTCACTAGTTGCAGCCAGGCACCGGGCTTGGCCTGCACTAGTTGCAGCCAGGCACCGGGTCCGGCCTGCACTAGTTGCAGCCAGGCACCGGGTCCGGCCTGCACTAGTTGCAGCCAGGCACCGGGTCCGGCCTGCACTAGTTGCAGCCAGGCACCGGGCTTGGCCTGCACTAGTTGCAGCCAGGCACCGGGTCCGGCTCGCACTAGTTGCAGCCAGGCACCGGGCTTGGCCTGCACTAGTTGCAGCCAGGCACCGGGTCCGGCTCGCACTAGTTGCAGCCAGGCACCGGGTCCGGCTCGCACTAGTTGCAGCCAGGCACCGGGTCCGGCTCGCACTAGTTGCAGCCAGGCACCGGGTCCGGCTCGCACTAGTTGCAGCCAGGCACCGGGTCCGGCTCGCACTAGTTGCAGCCAGGCACCGGGTCCGGCTCGCACTAGTTGCAGCCAGGCACCGGGCTTGGCCTGCACTAGTTGCAGCCAGGCACCGGGCTTGGCTCGCACTAGTTGCAGCCAGGCACCGGGTCCGGCTCGCACTAGTTGCAGCCAGGCACCGGGTCCGGCTCGCACTAGTTGCAGCCAGGCACCGGGTCCGGCTCGCACTAGTTGCAGCCAGGCACCGGGTCCGGCTCGCACTAGTTGCAGCCAGGCACCGGGTTCCGGCTCGCACTAGTTGCAGCCAGGCACCGGGCTTGGCCTGCACTAGTTGCAGCCAGGCACCGGGCTTGGCCTGCACTAGTTGCAGCCAGGCACCGGGCTTGGCCTGCACTAGTTGCAGCCAGGCACCGGGCTTGGCCTGCACTAGTTGCAGCCAGGCACCGGGCTTGGCCTGCACTAGTTGCAGCCAGGCACCGGGCTTGGCCTGCACTAGTTGCAGCCAGGCACCGGGCTTGGCCTGCACTAGTTGCAGCCAGGCACCGGGCTTGGCCTGCACTAGTTGCAGCCAGGCACCGGGTCCGGCTCGCACTAGTTGCAGCCAGGCACCGGGTCCGGCTCGCACTAGTTGCAGCCAGGCACCGGGTCCGGCTCGCACTAGTTGCAGCCAGGCACCGGGTCAGGCTCGCACTAGTTGCAGCCAGGCACCGGGTCCGGCTCGCACTAGATGCAGCCAGGCACCGGGTCCGGCTCGCACTAGTTGCAGCCAGGCACCGGGCTTGGCCTGCACTAGTTGCAGCCAGGCACCGGGTCCGGCTCGCACTAGTTGCAGCCAGGCACCGGGCTTGGCCTGCACTAGTTGCAGCCAGGCACCGGGTCCGGCTCGCACTAGTTGCAGCCAGGCACCGGGTCCGGCTCGCACTAGATGCAGCCAGGCACCGGGTCCGGCTCGCACTAGTTGCAGCCAAGCACCGGTCCGGCTCGCACTAGATGCAGCCAGGCACCGGGTCCGGCTCGCACTAGTTGCAGCCAGGCACCGGGTCCGGCTCGCACTAGTTGCAGCCAGGCACCGGGTCCGGCTCGCACTAGATGCAGCCAGGCACCGGGTCCGGCTCGCACTAGTTGCAGCCAGGCACCGGGCTTGGCCTGCACTAGTTGCAGCCAGGCACCGGGTCCGGCCTGCACTAGTTGCAGCCAGGCACCGGGTCCGGCTCGCACTAGTTGCAGCCAGGCACCGGGTCCGGCTCGCACTAGTTGCAGCCAGGCACCGGGTCCGGCTCGCACTAGTTGCAGCCAGGCACCGGGTCCGGCTCGCACTAGTTGCAGCCAGGCACCGGGTCCGGCTCGCACTAGTTGCAGCCAGGCACCGGGTCCGGCTCGCACTAGTTGCAGCCAGGCACCGGGTCCGGCTCGCACTAGTTGCAGCCAGGCACCGGGTCCGGCTCGCACTAGTTGCAGCCAGGCACCGGGCTTGGCCTGCACTAGTTGCAGCCAGGCACCGGGTCCGGCCTGCACTAGTTGCAGCCAGGCACCGGGTCCGGCTCGCACTAGTTGCAGCCAGGCACCGGGTCCGGCTCGCACTAGTTGCAGCCAGGCACCGGGTCCGGCTCGCACTAGTTGCAGCCAGGCACCGGGTCCGGCTCGCACTAGTTGCAGCCAGGCACCGGGTCCGGCTCGCACTAGTTGCAGCCAGGCACCGGGTCCGGCTCGCACTAGTTGCAGCCAGGCACCGGGTCCGGCTCGCACTAGTTGCAGCCAGGCACCGGGTCCGGCTCGCACTAGTTGCAGCCAGGCACCGGGTCCGGCTCGCACTAGTTGCAGCCAGGCACCGGGCTTGGCCTGCACTAGTTGCAGCCAGGCACCGGGCTTGGCCTGCACTAGTTGCAGCCAGGCACCGGGCTTGGCCTGCACTAGTTGCAGCCAGGCACCGGGCTTGGCCTGCACTAGTTGCAGCCAGGCACCGGGCTTGGCCTGCACTAGTTGCAGCCAGGCACCGGGCTTGGCCT